>NC_041389.1:199542642-199589368 GCF_002162155.2 Triticum dicoccoides | reverse complement strand
GATCGGCTTCAGTTAGCAGCAATAGCGAAGGAATCGCTCCCTCGGGTTTAGTTAACAGCCATCGATCAATCGCTCAGGTTCAGTAACGCGTAGCCTGCAGTGCAATCGGTCGGGTTCAGTTAGAGCCCAACACCTCGCTCGGGTTTAGTTAGAGCCAACGCCTCGCACACACGCGCGTATGTGTACGAGAGAAACGCGCATCGCTCGTTCCCCGACCTCCCACCGTAACCGGCAACTCCCCGAAACTTTCCTCCCCCTTGCTTCTACCACGGTTTTTTCCATCATGGACGGCCCAAAGAATGTCATGCAGCTGCGTCTCCGGCCCGCCCAGGACAAAAAGCCCATTTTCTGTCATGATTTTTTGTCATAGAAGTAGGAGCCCACCACATCTATGATGATACCGGGTTTTGTCACAATTATCGTCATAGAAGTGTCATATGTATGACAGAAAAAAAATCGTTCGGCCCAAAATGTCACGGATGTGTCTTTTTTTGTAGTGTCAGCTAGCGAGCCATAATAATAAAACTCGAATGACAACACTTTCTCAAAACAATCATAACATGATATAACAAAATGGTATCTCGCTAGCCCTTTCTGAGACCGCAAGACATAAATGCAGAGCACCTTTAAAGATCAAGGACTGACTAAACATTGTAATTCATGGTAAAAGAGATCCAGTCAAGTCATACCCAATATAAACCAATAGTAATGAATGCAAATGACAGTTTGCTCTCCAGCGAGTGCTTTTTAATAAGAAGGGTGATGACTCAACATAAAAGGAAATAGTTAGGCCCTTCGCAGAGGGAAGCAGGGATTTGTAGAGGTGCGAGAGCTCGATTTTAAAATAGAGATTGAATAACATTTTGAGCGGCATACTTTTGCTGTCAATGCAACAACTATGAGATGGATGTATCTTCCATACTAAATGCATTATAGGTAGTTCCCAAACAGAATGGTAAAGGTTTATACTCCCCCAACCACCAACAAGCATCAATCCATGGCTTGCTCGAAACAACGAGTGCCTCCAACTAACAACAGCCCTGGGGGAGTTTTGTTTAATTATTTTGATTTGCTTTGATCTTTTTGGATCATGGGACTGGGCATCCCGGTTACCGGCCCTTTCTCGTGAATGAGGAGCGGAGTCCACTCCTCGTGTAAATAACCCACCTAGCATGGAAGATATAGGCAGCCCTAGTTGTAACATGAGCTGCTCGAGCATACAAAACAGAATTTCATTTGAAGGTTTAGAGTTTGGCACATGCAAATTTACTTGGAACGGCAGGTAAATACCGCATATAGGAAGGTATAGTGGACTCATATGGAACAACTTTGGGGTTTAAGGAGTTTGGATGCACAAGCAGTATTCCCGCTTAGTACAAGTGAAGGCTAGCAAAAGACTGGGAAGCGACCAATTGAGAGAGTGACAACAGTCATAAACATGCATTAAAATTAATTCACACCGAATACAAGCATGAGTAGGATATAATCCACCATGAACATAAATATCATGAAGGCTATGTTGATTTGATTCAACTACATGCGTGAACATGTGCCAAGTCGAGTCACTCAATTCATTCAAAGGAGGATACCATCCCATCATACCACATCATAATCATTCTAATAGCATGTTGGCACGCAAGGTAAACCATTATAACTCATAGCTAATCAAGCATGGCACAAGCAACTATAATCTCTAAATGTTATTGCAAATATGTTTACTTCATAATAGGCGGACTCAGAAACAATGAACTCATATATTTACAAAAACAAGAGAGGTCGAGTTCATACCAGCTTTTCTCATCCCAATAAGTCCATCATATATCGTCATTATTGCCTTTCACTTGCACGACCGAACGATGTGTATAATAATAAGAGTGCACGTGCATTGGACTAAGCTGGAATCTGCAAGCATTCAACTCAAGAGAGAAGACAAGATAATATGGGCTCTAAGTTAAATAAACAATCATGCATATGAGAGCCACTAAGCATTTTCAATATGGTCTTCTCGACCCCCAAAGGATAGAAAAGAAAATAAAACTATTTACACGGGAAAGCTCCCAACAAGTAAGAAGAAGAACTAGAAATCTTTTTGGGTTTTCATTTTAATTCTACTACAAGCAAGGAAATTAAACTAACTAACTTTTTTGGTTTTTATTAAGGTTTATCAAGCACACAAGAAGAAAACAAGAAAAGGAAATTTAAACTAGCATGGATAATACAATGAAAGAGTATGAGCACCGACGACTAGTGTGTGAACATGAATGTAAAGTCGGTGAGAAATACGTACTCCCCCAAGCTTAGGTGGCCTAAGTTGGTCTAATACCAAGGACCGCTCCTACTCTCCCCGGTGTAATGGGAGGTGTAATTAGGATACCACTGGCTGGTCATCTCTGGATCCCACTGGACAGATGATGCACGATAAGGGTCCAGTTCAGGTTCCGGCTCAGGTTCAGGTTCTGGAGTAAAAGCTTGAGCTCGATGATTGTTCACCGCTTCTGGTGTGACAAGAAAATTTTCTGCAAGCAAATCAAACAACAAAGGCGCAGGCAAAATAATAATCTCAAAGTGTTTCTTATTAAATCTAAGTTTATACAAAAGCATATTTTCTTCATTGTCAACAATAAACTTGTGTGCTACCATGCTCTTGTAATCTAAAATGTGAGGAGGCAATTTTATCTCCTCTTTCTCATGGTGCCTAATGGGTATCTGAAAATGTTTAGCAAGACGTGCAGCATAGATACCTCCAAAAATGAGGCCTTTTGTACAATTCAGGGCTAGCCGTTTAGCCACGACGGCACCCATACTAAAAGTATTGTCTCCAAGCAAGGCATGTTGAAGAATGATAATATCAGGAATGCTCAAGTTTCCACTATTTCCACGACCAATCAAGCAACTACTAGAAAATATGGCAAAGTAGCGTAAAACAGGAAAGTGTATGCTGGAGACTTTTGCCTCAGAGCCCTTCTTCGGCTCCTCTACATCAATAGTATTAACAAAGCCACCCACATATTCACGATGGGGTTCCTCTAATTCTCCCTCGTAAGGTATCCTACATACCGCACAAAAATGACGTAAAGACATTTCTTTGAATTCATCATATAAATGAAATGATACTGTAGGCGGTGACTTCTTAGGATAATAATAAAAGTTTTGCAAGAAATTATTGATAAGTAAGAGATACTGATCGATCCGGTCGTTGATGAAACCGGTGAGGCTTGCCGTCTCGATCAAAGCATAAAAATCTTCAGAAATTCCAGCTTCTTTCAAGAAATCCTCACATGGCCATTCACACGACCGTACTTCCGCTAAGCGAGGGAGATTATACTTGGCTTTTTCCTTCTCTTTGGCTTGTTTTTGCTGAGAGCTTTGGCTAGAAGAGCCCCTCAAAAGTGTCCTCAACATTTTCTGAAAATTTATGAAATTTTAGTAACTTCAAAATAAAAGTGAATAAAACTAAACAAGATTGGTAGCAACTACTCCTACAAATGCCTAGAGCCTATATAATGCATTGGAATTGCTTGGGACCTCAAAAATTGAACATGCAAGCTGAAGAACATGGTCACACCTATGCAGCAAAAATTTGCAATGAATAAAGCACTAGAACAAAAACTAATTGCACCAATGGAGGAGTCACATACCAAGCAACAATCTCCCAAAGCAGTTTTGTGAATGGAGCTTTGAGCTAAGAGATCAAAAATCGCAACAAAACGAGCTAGAACTCGTGCTTGAGCTGGATGGGGATTTTTTTGGGTAGAAGATGAAGTGTGTGGGTGCTGGCATAAGTGGAGGGGGCCACCAGGGGCCCACGAGACAGGGGGGCGCGCCCTCCACTCTCGTGGCCTGGTGCTTGCCCCTCCTGCAGTGATTTCAGTGCCTAAAATCCTCAAATATTCCAGAAAAAATCATACTAAATTTGCAGGGCATTTGGAGCACTTTTATTTTCGGACAATTTTTTTATTGCACGGATAATACTATTTTTGCTTTATCTATTCTAATTAACAGAGAGTAAAAAGAGGGTATAGAAGGTTGTGCCTTCTAGTTTCATCCATCTTGTGATCATCAATATGAATCCACTAACAAGGTTGATCAAGTCTTGTTAACAAACTCATTCCGAATAACACGGAACCAGAGATATGTCGAATAACACTAAGTTACCTCAACGGGGATATGAAAATCCCCAACAATAAGAATATCATACTTTTTCTTGACAGTAGGAAGAGGAAATTCAAAAGCTCCAATAATAATAGTTGGAACTTGTCCAATAGAATTGATGCTATGAACTTGAGATTGTTTCCTCGGAAAGTGTACCGTATGCTCATTACCATTAACATGAAAAGTGACATTGCCTTTGTTGCAATCAATAACAGCCCCTGCAGTATTAAGAAAAGGTCTACCAAGGATAATAGACATACTATCGTCCTCGGGAATATCAAGAATAACAAAGTCCGTTAAGATAGTGACATTTGCAACCACAACAGGCACATCCTCACAAATACCGACAGGTATAGCAGTTGATTTATCAGCCATTTGCAAAGATATTTCAGTAGGTGTCAACTTATTCAATTCAAGTCTATGATATAAAGAGAGAGGCATAACACTAACACCGGCTCCAAGATCACATAAAGCAGTTCTAACATAATTTCTTTTAATGGAGCATGGTATAGTTGGCACACCCGGATCTCCAAGTTTCTTTGGTATTCCACCCTTAAAAGTGTAATTAGCAAGCATGGTGGAAATTTCAGCTTCCGGTATCTTTCTTTTGTTTGTAATGATATCCTTCATATACTTAGCATAAGGATTTACTTTAAGCATAACAGTTAAGCGCATACGTAAGAAAATAGGTCTAATCATTTCAGCAAAGCGCTCAAAATCCTCATCATCCTTTGTCTTGGATGGTTTAGGAGGGAAGGGCATGGGTTTCTGAACCCATGGTTCTCTTTCTTTACCGTGCTTCCTAGCAACAAAGTCCCTCTTATCATAACATTGATTCTTTGATTGTGGGTTATCAAGATCAACAGCAACTTCAATCTCTACATCATTGTTCTTTCTAGGTTGAGCATCAACATGAACATTATCATTAACATTATCACTAGGTTCATGTTCATCACCTGATTGTGTTTCAGCATCAGAAATAGAAATATCATTGGATTCTCAGGTGTGTCTACAGTAGGTTCACTAGAAGCATGCAAAGTCCTATCATTTTACTTTTTCTTCTCTTTAGAAGAACTAGGTGCCTTTAAATTATTTCTCTGGGAATCTTGCTCGATTCTCTTAGGGTGGCCTTCAGGATACAAAGGTTCCTGAGTCATTCTACCAGTTCTAGTAGCCACTCTAACAGGAAAGTCATTTTTATTATTTAATTCCTCAAGCAAATCATTTTGAGCTTTGAGTACTTGCTTAGCTTGAGTAGCAACCATAGAAGCATATTTGCTAACGAGGTGAAGTTCATCTTTAACTCTAGCTAGATTATCACTTACACGTCCTATCTCGAAAGCATTATTCTTTAAATCTCTACCAACATAAGCATTAAAACTTTCTTGTCTAGCCATAAAATCATCAAATTCATCTAAGCATGGGCTATGAAATTTAGTAGAGGGGATTTCAACTTTATCATATCTATAGAGAGAATTTACCTTTACTACCTATGTCGGGTTATCAAGACAATATGGTTCTTCAATAGGCGGTATATTAAGACCATGTATTTCTTCAATAGGAGAAAAATTCTTAACATCTTCAGCTTTAATACCCTTTTCTTTCATTGATTTCTTTGCCTCTTACATATCTTCAGGACTGAGAAATAAAACACCTCTCTTCTTCGGAGTGGGTTTAGGAATAGGCTCAGGAGTTGGCTCAATTGGTTCAGGAATTACTTCAGGAATTGGCTCAAGAAGAGCCCAATTATTTTCATTAGTCAATATATTATTCAATAATATTTCAGCTTCGTCGACTGTTCTTTCCCTGAAAACACAACCAGCACAACTATCCAAGTAGTCCTTGGAAGCATCGGTTAGTCCATTATAAAAGATATCAAGTATTTCATTTTTCTTAAGAGGATGATCAGGCAAGGCATTAAGTAACCGGAGAAGCCTCCCCCAATCTTGTGGGAGACTCTCTTCTTTGGTTTGCACAGAATTATATATTTCCCGCAAGGCAGCTTGTTTCTTATGAGCAGGGAAATATTTAGCAGAGAAGTAATAAATCATATCCTGGGGACTATGCACACAACCAGGAGCAAGAGAATTATACCAAGTCTTAGCATCACCCTTTAATGAGAACGGAAATATCTTAAGGATATAATAATAGCGAGACTTCTCATCATTAGTAAACAGGGTGGCTATATCATTTAACTTGGTAAGATGTGCCACAACAGTTTCAGATTCAAGGCCATAAAAAGGATCAGATTCAACTAAAGTAATAATCTCAGGATCAACAGAGAATTCATAATCCTTATCAGTAACACAGATAGGTGAAGTAGCAAAAGCAGGGTCATGTTTCATTCTAGCATTAAGAGACTGCTGCTTCCATTTAGCTAATGATTTCTTAAGATCATATCCATCATTGCAAGCAAAGATTTCCCTAGCAGCTTCTTCATTCATAACATAACCCTTAGGAACAACAGGCAATACATAATCATTGGGAGAACCTTCATCATCACTATCATCTATAATAGGTTCTTCAATATTTTCATTCCCCCTAACTCTAGCAAGTTGTTCATCAAGAAATTCACCTAATGGCAAAGTAGTATCACGCACAGAAGTAGTTTCATCATGCATAGCAGAAGTGGCATCATCAATAACATGCGACATATCAGAATTCATAGAAGTAGCAAGTTTAGGTGTCGCAAGCCTACTAATAACAGAAGGAGAATCTAGTGCAGAGCTAGATGGCAGTTCCTTACCTTCCCTCGTAGTTGAGGGCAAAATAGTAGTTCGGTCGTCTTTCAAGTTCTTCATAGTGATCAACAGATATAAATCCCAAGTGACTCAGAGAATATAGCTATGCTCCCCGACAACGGGGCCAGAAATTAGTCTTGATAACCCACAAGTGTAGGGGATCGCAACAGCTTTCGAGGGTAAAGTATTCAACCCAAATTTATTGATTCGACACAAGGGGAGCCAACGAATATTCTTGAGTATTAGCAGTTGAGTTGTAAATTCAACCACACCTGCATAACTTAGTATCTGCAACAAAGTATTTAGTAGCAAAAGTGGTATGATAATAAAGGTAATGGTAGCAAAGGTAAAGATAAATGTTTTTGGGTTTTTGTAATAGTTGTAACAGTTGCAACGGAAAAGTAAATAAGCGAAGAACAATATATGAAAAGCTCGTAGGCAATGGATCAGTGATGGAGAATTATGCCGGATGTGATTCCTCATGCAATAGTTATAACATAGGGTGATATAGAACTAGCTCCAATTCATCAATGTAATGTAGGCATGTATTCCATAAATAGTCATACGTGCTTATGGAAAAGAACTTGTATGACATCTTTTGTCCTACCCTCCCGTGGAAGCGGGGTCCTAGCGGAAACTAAGGGATATTAAGGCCTCCTTTTAATAGAGAACCGGAACAAAGCATTAGCACATAGTGAATACATGAACTCATCAAACTACGGTCATCTCCGAGAAGTATCCTGATTATTGTCACTTCGGGGTTGTCGGATCATAACACATAATAGGTGACTATAGACTTGCAAGATAGGATCAAGAACACACATATATTCATGAAAACATAATAGGTTCAGATCCGAAATCATGGCACTCGGGCCCAAGCATAGCAAAGTCATAGCAACATCAATCTCAGAACATAGTGGATACTAGGGATCAAACCCTAACAAAACTAACTTGATTACATGGTAAATCTCATCCAACCCATCACCGTCCAGCAAGCCTACGATGGAATTACTCACGCACGGCGGTGAGCATCATGAAATTGGTGATGGAGGATGGTTGATGATGACGATAGCGACGAATCCCCATCTCCGGAGCCCCGAACGGACTCCAGATCAGCCCTCCCGAGAGAGATTAGGGCTTGGCGGCGGCTCCATGTTGTGAAACGCGATGAAACTTTCTCTCTGATTTTTTCTCTCCCCGAACGTGAATATATGGAGTTGGAGTTGAGGTCGGTGGAGGTCCAGGGGGCCCACGAGATAGGGGGGCGCGCCCTACAGGGGGCGCCCCCCTGTCTCGTGGACAGGCCCTGGGCCCCCTGGTATATTGTTGGTGAACGTAGTAATTTCAAAATTTTCCTACGCACACGCAAGATCATGGTGATGGCATAGCAACGAGAGGGGAGAGTATTGTCTACGTACCCTCGTAGACCGTTAAGCGGAAGCATTATGACAACGCGGTTGATGTAGTCGTACGTCTTCACAATTCGACCGATCCAAGCACCGAACGTACGGCACCTCCGTGTTCAGCACACGTCCAGCTTGATGACGTCCCCCGGGCTCCAATCCAGCGAAGCGTCGGGGATGAGTTCCGCCAGCACGACGGCGTGGTGACGATGATGATGTTCTACCGGCGCAGGGCTTCGCCTAAACTCCGCGACGATATGACCAAGGTGGAATATGGTGGAGGGGGGCACCGCACACGGCTAAGGAACGATCCGTAGATCAACTTGTGTGTCTCTGGGGTGCCCCCCTCCTCCGTATATAAAGGGGGAGAGGAGGAGGGGGCCGGCCAAGAGGGGAGGCGCGCCCTAGGGGGGGCAAACCTACTCCAAGTAGGTTTGGCCCCCCTTTCCTATTAGGAGTAGGAGAGGGAAGGAAGAGAGGGGAGGGAAGAAGGAAAGGGGGGGCCGGCCCCCCTCCCAATTCGGATTGGGATTGGGGGGGGCGCCCCCTCCTTTGCTCCTTCTCCCTCCTTTCCAATAAGGCCCATATACTTACCGGGGGGTTCCGGTAACCTCCCGGAAGTCCGGTATAGTCCCAATCTCATCTGGAACCTTTCCGGTGTCCAAATATATCCGTCCAATATATCAATCTTTATGTCTCGACCATTTCGAGACTCCTCGTCATGTCCGTGATCACATCCGGGACTCCGAACAACCTCCGGTACATCAAAACTTATAAACTCATAATAAAACTGTCATCGTAATGTTAAGCGTGCGGACCCTACGGGTTCGAGAACTATGTAGACATGACCTAGAACTATTCTCGGTCAATAACCAATAGTGGAACCTGGATGTTCATATTGGTTCCTACATATTCTACGAAGATCTTTATCGGTCAAACCGCATAACGAAATACGTTGTTCCCTTTGTCATCGGTATGTTACTTGCCCGAGATTCGATCGTCGGTATCCAATACCCAGTTCAATCTCGTTACCGGCAAGTCTCTTTACTCGTTCCGTAATACATCATTTCATAACTAACTCATTAGTTACAATGCTTGCAAGGCTTAGGTGATGAGTATTACCGAGAAGGCCCAGAGATACCTCTCCGATAATCGGAGTGACAAAACCTAATCTCGAATTATGCCAACTCAACATGTACCTTTGGAGACACCTATAGAGCACCTTTATAATCACTCAGTTATGTTGTGACGTTTGGTAGCACACAAAGTGTTCCTCCAGTAAACGGGAGTTGCACAATCTCATAGTTGCAGGAACTTTGTATAAGTCATGAAGAAAGCAATAGCAACATACTAAACGATCAAGTGCTAAGCTAACGGAATGGGTCAAGTCAATCACATCATTATCCTAATGATGTGATCCCATTAATCAAATGACAACACATGCCTATGGTTAGGAAACATAACCATCTTTGATCAATGAGCTAGTCAAGTAGAGGCATACTAGTGACACTATGTTTGTTTATGTATTCACACATGTATCATGTTTCCGGTTAATACAATTCTAGCATGAATAATAAACATTTATCATGATATGAGGAAATAAATAATAACTTTATTATTCCCTCTAGGGCATATTTCCTTCAGTCTCCCACTTGCACTAGAGTCAATAGATTACATAGTAATGATTCTAACACCCATGGAGTCTTGGTGCTGATCATGTTTTGCTCGTGAGAGAGGCTTAGTCAATGGGTCTGCAACATTCAGATCCGTATGTATCTTGCAAATCTCTATGTCTCCCACTTGGACTTGGTCCCGAATGGAATTGAAGCGTCTCTTGATGTGCTTGGTCTTCTTGTGAAATCTGGATTCCTTTGCTAAGGCAATTGCACCAGTATTGTCACAGAAGATCTTCATTGGTCCCGATGCACTAGGTATAACACCTAGATCGGAAATGAACTCCTTCATCCAGACTCCTTCATTTGCTGCTTCCAAAGCAGCTATGTACTCCGCTTCACATGTAGATCCCGCCACGACGCTTTGTTTAGAACTGCACCAACTTACAGTTCCATCGTTTAATAAAAATACGTATCTGGTTTGTGATTTAGAATCGCCCGGATTAGTGTCAAAGCTTGCATCGATGTAACCATTTACGACTAGCTCTTTGTCACCTCCATATACGAGAAACATATCCTTAGTCCTTTTCAGATATTTCAGGATGTTCTTGACCGCTGTCCGGTGACCCACTCCTGGATTACTTTGGTACCTCCCTGCCAAACTAATAGCAAGGCACACATCAGGTCTGGTACACAGCATTGCATACATGATAGAGCCTATGGCTGAAGCATAGGGAACTCCTTTCATTTTCTCTCTATCTTCTGCAGTGGTCGGGCATTGAGTCTGACTCAACTTTATACCTTGTAATACAGGTAAGAACCCTTTCTTCGCCTGATCCATATTGAACCTTTTCAACACTTTATCAAGGTATGTGCTTTGTGAAAGTCCAATCAAGCGTCTTGGTATATCTCTATAGATCTTAATGCCCAATATGTAAGCAGCTTCACTGAGGTCTTTCATTGAAAAACTTTTATTCAAGTATCCTTTTATGCTATTCAGAAATTCTATATCATTTCCAATCAACAATATGTCATCCACATATAATATTAGAAATGCTACAGAGCTCCCACTCACTTTCTTGTAAATACAGGCTTCTCCAAAAGTCTGTATAAAACCATATGCTTTGATCACACTACCAAAGCGTTTATTCCAACTCCGAGAGGCTTGCACCAGACCATAGATTGATCGCTGGAGCTTGCACACTTTGTTAGCTCCCTTAGGATCGACAAAACCCTCCGGTTGCATCATATACAACTCTTCTTCCAGAAATCCATTCAGGAATACAGTTTTGACATCCATCTGCCAAATTTCATAATCATAAAATGCGGCAATCGCTAACATGATTCGGACAGACTTAAGCATCGCTACGGGTGAGAAAGTCTCATCGTAGTCAACCCCTTGAACTTGTCGAAAATCTTTCGCAACAAGTCGAGCTTTATAGACAGTTACATTACCGTTAGCGTCAGTCTTCTTCTTAAAGATCCATTTATTCTCAATGGCTTGCCGATCATCGGGCAAGTCAACCAAAGTCCATATTTTGTTCTCATACATGGATCCCATCTCAGATTTCATGGCCTCTAGCCATTTTGCGGAATCTGGGCTCATCATCGCTTCCTCATAGTTCGTAGGTTCATCATGGTCAAGTAACATGACTTCCAGAATAGGATTACCGTACCACTATGGTGCGGATCTTACTCTGGTAGACCTACGAGGTTCATTAGACACTTGATCTGAAGTTTCATGATCAATATCATTAGCTTCCTCACTAATTGGTGTATTTGTCACAGGAACTGATTTCTGTGATGAACTACTTTCCAATAAGGGAGCAGGTACAGTTACCTCATCAAGTTCTACTTTCCTCCCACTCACCTCTTTCGAGAGAAACTCTTTTTCGAGAAAGGATCCATTCTTAGCAACGAATGTCTTGCCTTCGGATCTGTGATAGAAGGTGTACCCAACAGTCTCTTTTGGGTATCCTATGAAGACACATTTCTCCGATTTGGGTTCGAGCTTATCTGGTTGAAGTTTCTTCACATAAGCATCGCAGCCCCAAACTTTAAGAAACGACGACTTTGGTTTCTTGCCAAACCACAGTTCATAAGGCGTCGTCTCAACGGATTTAGATGGTGCCCTATTTAATGTGAATGCAGCCGTCTCTAAAGCATAACCCCAAAACGATAGCGGTAAATCAGTAAGAGACATCATAGATCGCACCATATCTAGTAAAGTACGATTACGACGTTCGGACACACCATTTCTTTGTGGTGTTCCAGGTGGCGTGAGTTACGAAACTATTCCGCATTGTTTCAAATGTAAACCAAACTCGTAACTCAAATATTCTCCTCCACGATCAGATCGTAGAAACTTTATTTTCTTGTTATGATGATTTTCCACTTCGCTCTGAAATTCTTTGAACTTTTCAAATGTTTCAGACTTGTGTTTCATTAAGTAGATATACCCATATCTGCTCAAATCATCTGTGAAGGTGAGAAAATAACGATATACGCCACGAGCTTCAACATTCATCGGACCACATACATCTGTATGTATGATTTCCAACAAATCTGTTGCTCTCTCCATAGTACCGGAGAACGGTGTTTTAGTCATCTTGCCCATGAGGCATGGTTTGCAAGTACCAAATGATTCATAATCAAGTGATTCCAAAAGTCCATCAGTATGGAGTTTCTTCATGCGCTTTACACCGATATGACCTAAACGGCAGTGCCACAAATAAGTTGCACTATCATTATCAACTCTGCATCTTTTGGCTTCAACATTATGAATATGTGTATCACTACTATCGAGATTCAATAAAAATAGACCACTCTTCAAGGGTGCATGACCATAAAAGATATTACTCATATAAATAGAACAACCATTATTCTCTGATTTAAATGAATAACCGTCTCGCATCAAACAAGATCCAGATATAATGTTCATGCTCAACGCTGGCACCAAATAACAATTATTCAGGTCTAAAACTAATCCCGAAGGTAGATGTAGAGGTAGCATGCCGACCGCGATCACATCGACTTTGGAACCGTTTCCCACGCGCATCGTCACCTCGTCCTTGGCCAGTGCTCGCTTATTCCGTAGTCCCTGTTTCGAGTTGCAAATATTAGCAACAGAACCAGTATCAAATACCCAGGTGCTACTACGAGCTCTAGTTAGGTACACATCAATAACATGTATATCACATATACCTTTGTTCACTTTGCCATCCTTCTTATCCGCCAAATACTTGGGGCAGTTCCACTTCCAGTGACCAGTTTGCTTGCAGTAGAAGCACTCAGTTTCAGGCTTAGGTCCAGACTTGGGTTTCTTCTCTTGAGCAGCAACTTGCTTGCTGTTCTTCTTGAAGTTCCCCTTCTTCTTCCCTTTGCCCTTTTTCTTGAAACTAGTGGTCTTGTTGACCATCAACAGTTGATGCTCCTTCTTGATTTCTACCTCCGCAGCCTTTAGCATTGCGAAGAGCTCGGGAATTGTCTTGTTCATCCCTTGCATATTATAGTTCATCACGAAGCTCTTGTAGCTTGGTGGCAGTGATTGAAGAATTCTGTCAATGACGCTATCATCCGAAAGATTAACTCCCAGTTGAATCAAGTGATTATTATACCCAGACATTTTGAGTATATGCTCACTGACAGAACTATTCTCCTCCATCTTGCAGCTGTAGAACTTTTTGGAGACTTCATATCTCTCAATCCGGGCATTTGCTTGAAATATTAACTTCAACTCCTGGAACATCTCATATGCTCCATGACGTTCAAAACGTCATTGAAGACCCGGTTCTAAGCCGTAAAGCATGGCACACTGAACTATAGAGTAGTCATCAGCTTTGCTCTGCCAGATGTTCACAACGTCTGGTGTTGCTCCTGCAGCAGGCCTGGCACCCAGCGGTGCTTCCAGGATGTAATTCTTCTGTGCAGCAATGAGGATAATCCTCAAGTTACGGACCCAATCCGTGTAATTGCTACCATCATCTTTCAACTTTGCTTTCTCAAGGAACGCATTAAAAATCAACGGAACAACAGCACGAGCCATCTATCTACAACAAACATAGACAAGAAAAATACTATCAGGTACTAAGTTCATGATAAATTTAAGTTCAATTAATCATATTACTTAAGAACTCCCACTTAGACAGACATCTCTCTAGTCATCTAAGTGATCACGTGATCCAAATCAACTAAACCATAACCGATCATCACGTGAGATGGAGTAGTTTTCAATGGTGAACATCTCTATGTTGATCATATCTACTATATGATTCACGCTCGACCTTTCGGTCTCCGTATTCCGAGGCCATATCTGCATATGCTAGGCTCATCAAGTTTAACCTGAGTATTCTGCGTGTGCAAAACTGGCTTGCACCCGTTGTAGATGGACGTAGAGCTTATCACACCCGATAATCACGTGGTGTCTGGGCACGACGAACTTTGGCAACGGTGCATACTCAGGGAGAACACTTCTTGATAAAATTTTTTAGTGAGAGATCATCTTAAAATGCTACCGTCAATCAAAGCAAAATAAGATGCATAAAGGATAAACATCACATGCAATCAATATAAGTGATATGATATGGCCATCATCATCTTGTGCTTGTGATTTCCATATCCGAAGCACCGTCGTGATCACCATCGTCACCAGCACGACACCTTGATCTCCATCGTAGCATCGTTGTCGTTTACGTCATCAATTGCTTCTACGACTATCGCTACCGCTTAGTGATAAAGTAAAGCAATTACAGGGCGTTTGCATTTCATACAATAAAGCGACAACCATATGGCTCCTGCCAGTTGCCGATAACTTCGGTTACAAAACATGATCATCTCATACAATAAAATATAGCATCACGTCTTGACCATATCACATCACAACATGCCCTGCAAAAACAAGTTAGACGTCCTCTACTTTGTTGTTGCAAGTTTTACGTGGCTGCTACGGGATGAGCAAGAACCGTTCTTACCTACGCATCAAAATCACAACGATAGTTCGTCAAGTTGGTGCTGTTTTAACCTTCGCAAGGACCGGGCGTAGCCACACTCGGTTCAACTAAAGTTGGAGAAACTGACACCCGCTAGTCACCTGTGTGCAAAGCACTGCGGTAAAACCAGTCTCGCGTAAGCGTACGCGTAATGTCGGTCCGGGCCGCTTCATCCAACAATACCGCCGAACCAAAGTATGACATGCTGGTAAGCAATATGACTTGTATCGCCCACAACTCACTTGTGTTCTACTCGTGCATATAACATCAACGCATAAAACCTGGCTCGGATGCCACTGTTGGTGAACATAGTAATTTCAAAATTTTCCTACGCACACGCAAGATCATGGTGATGCCATAGCAACGAGAGGGGAGAGTATTGTCTACGTACCCTCGTAGACCGTTAAGCGGAAGCGTTATGACAACGCGGTTGATGTAGTCGTACGTCTTCACAATTCGACCGATCCAAGCACCGAACGTACGGCACCTCCGTGTTCAGCACACGTCCAGCTTGATGATGTCCCCCGGGCTCCAATCCAGCGAAGCGTCGGGGATGAGTTCCGTCAGCACGACGGCGTGGCGACGATGATGATGTTCTACCGGCGCAGGGCTTCGCCTAAACTCCGCGACGATATGACCGAGGTGGAATATGGTGGAGGGGGGCACCGCACACGGCTAAGGAACGATCCGTAGATCAACTTGTGTGTCTCTGGGGTGCCCCCCTCCGTATATAAAGGGGGAGAGGAGGAGGGGGCCGGCCAAGAGGGGAGGCGCGCCCTAGGGGGGGCAAACCTACTCCAAGTAGGTCTGACCCCCCTTTCCTATTAGGAGTAGGAGAGGGAAGGAAGAGAGGGGAGGGAAGAAGGAAAGGGGGCCCGGGCCCCCTCCCAATTCGGATTGGGCTTGGGGGGGCGCGCCCCCTCCTTTGCTCCTTCTCCCTCCTTTCCACTAAGGCCCAATAAGGCCCATATACTTATCGGGGGGTTCCGGGAACCTCCCGGAAGTCCGGTATAGTCCTAATCTCATCTGGAACCTTTCCGGTGTCCAAATATATCCGTCCAATATATCAATCTTTATGTCTCGACCATTTCGAGACGCCTCGTCATGTCCGTGATCACATCCGGGACTCCGAACAACCTTCAGTACATCAAAACTTATAAACTCATAATAAAACTATCATCGTAACGTTAAGCGTGCGGACCCTACGGGTTCGAGAACTATGTAGAAATGACCTAGAACTATTCTCGGTCAATAACCAATAGTGGAACCTGGATGTTCATATTGGTTCCTACATATTCTACGAAGATCTTTATCGGTCAAACCGCATAACAACATACATTGTTCCCTTTGTCATCGGTATGTTACTTGCCTGAGATTCGATCGTCGGTATCCAATACCTAGTTCAATCTCGTTACCGGCAAGTCTCTTTACTCGTTCCGTAATACATCATTTCTTAACTAACTCATTAGTTACAATGCTTGCAAGGCTTAGGTGATCAGTATTACCGAGAAGGCCCAGAGATACCTCTCCGACAATCGGAGTGACAAAACCTAATCTCGAATTATGCCAACTCAACATGTACCTTTGTAGACACCTGTAGAGCACCTTTATAATCACTCAGTTACGTTGTGACGTTTGGTAGCACACAAAGTGTTCCTCCGGTAAACGGGAGTTGCACAATCTCATAGTTGCAGGAACTTTGTATAAGTCATGAAGAAAGCAATAGCAACATACTAAATGATCAAGTGCTAAGCTAACGGAATGGGTCAAGTCAATCACATCATTCTCCTAATGATGTGATCCCATTAATCAAATGACAACACATGCCTATGGTTAGGAAACATAACCATCTTTGATCAATGAGCTAGTTAAGTAGAGGCATACTAGTGACACTATGTTTGTCTATGTATTCACACATGTATCATGTTTCCGGTTAATACAATTCTAGCATGAATAATAAACATTTATCATGATATGAGGAAATAAATAATAACTTTATTATTGCCTCTAGGGCATATTTCCTTCATATATTTCTTTCGCCCAGAAATTCTTATTAATTCCAAAAGGTGCCTCCGTGGATTTTCAGGACATTCCGAGAACTTTTCTTTTCTACACATAAAACAACATCATGGCAGTTCTGCTGAAAACAGCGTCAGTCCGGGTTAGTTTCATTCAAATCATGCAAGTTAGAGTCCAAAACAAGGGCAAAAGTGTTTGGAAAAGTAGATACGTTGGAGACGTATCAGCCGGGGATAGCCGTCATGGGCTTGAACCCATCAAAGATCAAGTCTCCACGGACATCAGCCACAAAATTCAGGCTTCCGAATCTGACCTGATGGCCAGGGGCGTAGCTATCTATCTGCTCTAGATGGCCAAGCGAGTTGGCCCGTAGTGCGAAGCCACCAAATACGAAGATCTGTCCGGGGAGGAAGATCTCTCCCTGGACTACGTTGTTGTTAGATGATTGATGGAGCCATCAAGCCTTCTGGTGACGATGCAGCGGAACTCTCAATGAAAGCACCAATGTCGGTGTCAAAACCGGCGGATCTCGAGTAGGGGGTCCCGAACTGTGCGTCTAAGGCTAATGGTAACAGGAGGCGGGGGACACAATGTTTACCCAGGTTCGGGCCCTCTCTATGGAGGTAATACCCTAGTTCCTGCTTGATTGATCTTGATGAATATGAGTATTACAAGAGTTGATCTACCACGAGATCGTAATGGCTAAACCCTAGAAGTCTAGCCTATGAGGTTGATTGTTGTGGCTAAACCCTAGAAGTCTAAACCCTTCGGTTTATATAGACATCGGGAGGGGCTAGGGTTGCACAAAGTCGGTTATAGAGAAAGGAATCTACATATACGTATCGCCAAGCTTGCCTTCCACGCAAAGGAGAGTCCCATCCGGATATGGGACGGAGTCTTCTATCTTGTATCTTCATAGTCCAACAGTCCGGACCAAGTATACAGTCCGGCTGTCCGAGGACCCCTTAATCCGGGACTCCCTCACTCATCATCGAAGATGCCCCTTCACTTCAAAGGTTGCTCCTTGATTGTTGTTATAAACCATCACAAATAACTGTGGTCTCTGCGCCTAAACTGGATATGTATTTCCTGATCCGTTTGAAGGTGTCAAGTTGGTGGTTGGCTCCACACTTGTTCAGGTATTGTATGTTATCCATGTACACTTTAGTAATCTGCATTTTTCATTTGTGCGCATAAGTTAAATATCATCTTGGAGTACACTTTCAGTGCTAATATTATGTTCTATGATGAATGAAGAGCTTGTCCATAGATGGTTTATCAGGGGTGCTGGATTCTGTCAAGACCTTATATATTTATATAGGGTGTCTTGATCTGAACACCACTATTAGCTTGCTGCGATGCTTTCGATGTCTGGAGAATTTGTACATAAAGGTGATGATTTCAAACACATTGAAAGCCCATATATAATGTACTAGAATTAACCGTTCAGCCGTCGCTCCTTCGACATACTCTATTTTAGAAATTAACTGTTTTCAATCTTCATGTCTATTTAGGTACTAGGACTTCGAGAAAAAGTCTAACCAATCGATGGCAGAGGAAGCACAAGGATTTTCTCAGATCTCATGACATTCATTTGAAGACAATAAGGGTGGAAGGATATGCATCCAACCAGCTAAACACTGGCTTTGTCACATTCTTCATGAGGAATGCGAGGGCGTTATTGTCCCCGAGGATTAAGTTTTTCAATAAGAAATTTCTCACGGAACTGTATGTTGAACAACATAAAAAGAAGTTTCGGGTGGACCTAAGGGCTTTTGATCATGCTCGGCTTATATTTACAACAACTTGTCATCATCATGGACCAGTAGATCTTTTGTACTGGGATCTTGATTTTATGGATCGGACCGATCCACATGATTGTGACTGCCAAAAACTTTGGTTGAATTAGATGTTATTGCTCTGTTCGATCTGGGTTATGTGTAAACCTGATGAACAATTAATCCTCGTGCTTTTGTACCTTTTGTAAGCTGGAGTTAGATAGTGTTGCCCTTTTCAACTAGGGTTTGACCCATATTTTCTTTCATACTGGGCTTTGATCTTTGTTTATTACAGAACCCGCAAGTTCTTAGCGCCCGTCAGCCTGCACCCCCCAAACTTATTTCAGCTATCACACCAAATGGGATGTAATTCTTAATAGTAGAGCTGCATGGTAGTGACAGATTTGGATTCTGACATTTGGGACCCACGACGAAAAAGCCTATCCAGGGCAGTGTCGACTCAACAGTAAACGTTGAGAAACCTGGTTTTAAAATTACTGTAAATCCAAAACTCGCCTCAAAATCATGAAACATCGCATGGTGTTATGACATGGCACTAACATGCTGTGGTAAAAAAAATAGTCCAATTTGGGACAAGTTTTGGTATAAACTTCTTACAAACCGGAGCTTCTCTCAAGAAGCCTCATGGTTCCGAGAGGGCTATATGTGTGTGAAACGACATACGTTGTTTCTTCCCGCCTTGATTTATTTTCAGAGGCAACATGCAACTATAGGAGTGTCGTCCTAAAAAATATGAAATTATTCAGCATTCGTTTTGCTTTTTTATGCATTGTTTGAGTTTTCTAGGCATTTTTTAACATACTTTGGTGTGTGCAAAGGTCATGTGTCTACTAACCAACTATGTAATTGGATGTTCAACTTGGTTATGGAATCAAGTCCTTATAAGTACATATATTATTGTTCTGTATGCAATGACAACGCACACGGACCATACTAGGAAACCCGTCGGTGATGAATTCATCAATCGCTGACAATGTATACCAGCAAACGTTTGCCCATAACACACACAACTTATTAGCAAAAATTGTCTATGTTATTATGGGTCTTCGCACACATTTCTGATTAGGAACCTGTTTGCCATATATTGCACACACCTTGGTATGGCTGGCCGTTTCTGTTATGTTTCCTAATCACAAACAGTTCATCTGAGTGAATTGTATGCCATATATCGCACACACCTTCATCTGGTTGCTCGTTTATGTTATTCTGCCTCAACACAAAAAGTTAATCCAACTGAACTGTCTGTCGTATATCGCACACGCCTGCATGTGGCTGCCCATTTCTGTTCTTCTGCCTCATCGCAAACGGTTCATTGAACTGAACCGTATGACCCGCATCACACACGCAACTAAAATTTGAACCGTGTTTGATGACTCCGCCATCGCAAACATTTTGCATCTTTTTGACTGTTTTTTTACATCATCGTTTGCGATTAATGCATTGCACCCAATTTCATTAAAGGGTCTCTGATCATAGTGTCGCATTAGCAGCATCCTGCAGTAGTGTCTGGTCCAAGAAAAATCATCGTGAAGTTTTATTCCGTTTGGACTCTGTTTAGTATTCCTTTTCTGCGAAGCTCAAAAACAAGGAAAAAATATAAACTGGCACTGGGCTCTATGTTAATAGGTTAGTCCAAAAATAATATAAAATAGCGTATAAATGTGTATAAAACATCCAAAACAAATAATATAATAGCATGGAACAATAAAAAATTATAGATACGTTGGAGACGTATCATCTAGCAAATATTGTTCTAAAGGATCAGTAGGAGGCACAACAATAGAAGCAAGACCAAAAATTTCATCTTTACTAGGCAATTCTTTATCATGGGGTTGTCTACGAAATTTGGATAAATTAAACTCATGAGACACACCCCTGAAACTTCAACTAACAGTTTCTTTCTCACATTCTATTTTAGCATTAACAGTGTTTAAGAAAGGTCTACCAAATATAATGGTACAAAAATCATCTTGTGGAGAACCAAAAACTAGAAAATCAGTAGGGTATTTTATTTTACCGCACAAGACTTCAACATCTCCAATAATCTCAATTGGTAAGATAGTATCTCTATTAGCAAGCTTAATAGTAACATCGATATCTTCTATTTTAGCAGGTGCAATATCATTCATATTTACTGGTATAAAGTAAAGGGAATTGCACTCACACTAGCACCCAAATCCCATAAGCCATGATAACAATGATCTCCTATTTTAACAGAGACAACAGACATGCCAACAAATAGGTCTATGTTTATCTTTATCATCAGGTTTAGCAATTTTGGCAGCTTCATCACAAAAATAAATAAATGTCCATCAATATTATCGACTAAGAGATCTTTAACCATAGCAATACTAGGTTCAACTTTAATTTGTTCCGGGGGTGTAGGTGTTCAAGTATAACTCTTACAGACTACAGCTGAAGCTTTAGCATGTTCTCTTATCCTAACAGAAAAAGATGGTTTCTCAATATAAGCAGTAGGAATAACATGATCAACATTATAAGTAATGGTTTCTTCTTCAGCCTTAATAGGTTCTACTATTTTTACTACGATGGGAGGATGATATTTAATCCACTTCTCCTTAGGGAGATCAACATGAGTAGCAAATGATTCACAAAAAGAAGCCACTATCTAAGAGTCAAGTCCATATTTAGTGCTAAATTCACGAAAAACATCGGTATCCATAAAAGATTTAACACAGTGAAACTTAAGGTTTATACCTGACTCCTTACCTTCGTCGAGCTCCCAATCTTCAGAGTTGCGTTTAATTCTTTCCAATAGACCCCATTTGAATTAAGTAGTCTTCTTCATAAAAGAATCAATACAAGAAGTATCGAGCACAGACTGATTATTATGAGAAAGCCGAGCATAAAAGTTATGAATAATAATTTCTCTTGAGAGATCATGATTGGGGCATGACTATAACATTGACTTAAGCCTCCCCCAAGTTTGAGCGATTCTTTATCCTTCACGAGGCCAAAAATTATATATATGATTTCGATCACGATGAACCAGATGCATAAGTTAAAACTTCAGAAAGGATCGATATGGTTGACTAGAGGGGGGGTGAATAGGCAACTAACAATTTTTAGCTTTTCTTTACCAAATTAAACTTTGCATCAAAGTAGGTTGTCTAGATATGCAACTAGGTGAACAACCTATATGATGCAACAACAACAAGCACACAAGCAAGCAAGGGATACAACACAAGTAAGCTTGCAAAAGTAAAGGCGCGAGATAACCAAGAGTGGAACCGGTGGAGACGAGGATGTGTTACCGAAGTTCCTTCCTTTTGAGGGGAAGTACGTCTCCGTTAGAGCGGTGTGGAGGCACAATGCTCCCCAAGAAGCCACTAGGGCCACCGTATTCTTCTCACGCCCTCACACAATGCGAGATCTCGTGATTCCACTATTGGTGCCCTTGAAGGCGGTGACCGAACCTTTACAAACAAGGTTGGGGCAATCTCCACAACTTAATTGGAGGCTCCCAACGACACCATGAAGCTTCACCACAATGGACTATGGCTCCGAGGTGACCTCAACCGTCTAGGGTGCTCAAACACCCAAGAGTAACAAGATCCGCTAGGGATGAGTGGGGGGATCAAATTTCTCTTGGTGGAAGTGTAGATCGAGGCCTTCTCAACCAATCCCGAGCAAATCAACAAGTTTGATTGGCTAGGGAGAGAGATCGGGTGAAAATGGAGCTTGGAGCAACAATGGAGCTTAGAGATGGAAGAAGTGGTCAACTAGAGGTAGGAGACACCCCTTTTATAGCTATGGAAAAGATCCAACCGTTATCCACATATCCAGCCCATGACATGCGGTACTACCGCTCCAGGAACGCGGTACTACCACAAGGCCATGCGGTACTACCGTGAGGGACCATGGTACTTCCGCGGCAGCAGCAGAGACTAGAACATGCCTGACTAAGATCAGTACTTCCGCGAGCGCGGCACTACCGCTCCCCCTTGCGGTACTACCGCAAGGCAGGAAAGTCCTAGCCAACGAAGGGCGCAGATGAATAAAAATACATCTGTGCCTACTTCCGCTGGAAAAGAAACAGTGCAACAGTCCGACACGGTACTACCTCTGGGGAGCGGTACTATTGCATGGCAGCTAAAAACAGGTCGTGCGCGGTACTACCGCGCAAGGACTGCAGTACTACCACGGAGGCACGGATGTAAAAAATTACATCCGCGCCTACTACCGCGAAGCAGCGGCATTTGGCAGGCCGAGCGCGGTACTACCGCGCATGAGGTGCGGTACTACCGCGGAGGCACGGATGTAAAAATTTACATCTGCCCCTACTACCGCGAAGCTGCGACACTTGGCAGGCCAAGCATGGTACTACCGCGCATGAGGTGCGGTACTACCGCGGAGGCGCGGATGTAAAAAATTACATTGCCCCTACTACCGTGAAGCAGCGGCACTTGGCCTGGGAGCCACGATACTATAGCTCCAGAGGAGCGGTACTACCGTGGGCTCCCGCGGTACTATCACGCCGTGGCACGGTACTACCGCAGGTGCCTGCGGTACTACCGCTCCAGGGAGCAGTACTACCGCAAGCTCAGCAGCATCAGCAAGGACAAACGCACAGAGGATGGACGGGGGATGCTCCAAAGTGCAAGGGAAAGGTGGAGACAATGAAGGAAGCGTGTACATGATGATTCCACCGAACCTTTCCGACGCGGACCCCCTCTTAATAGTACGGCTCTCCTACGATTCAAATCCACGAAAAGGAAACGTAGAACAACGCCGTCTTCAATAGTCTTCGAGGGGCACCGAACCGTCTTGTGCCTAGCGATGAAGCGTCTGAGAAACTCAAGGCACACGATTAGTCCGCACAAGCATTGTCATCAATCACCAAAACACCTTAGGGATAAATATGCCCTTACAATCTCCCCCGTTTTGGTGGATTGATGACAATACGGGATTTGCACAAAGAGAGATAATATAGAGCAGCGGCAAACCCCTCCTCTCTAGAATATAGACGGGCTCCCCCTAGATGTGTGCAATCTAGATGGATGCTTTGGACTGCATAGCACACAAACTAGGATCAACACTCCCCCTATATTTTAGAGACAAGGCATGATCTTGCAAGAGTAAGACTAACATCTAAGCAAGAGCATAACACAAAGGTAACACAATATATCACAAGCTCACTAAGATAGGTAGAGTGCATATGTCTTACACCATATGAAGGAAAGCAACCCAAAGCAACCAAAACAAGGTTCAAACGAGAAAGCGAGAAAGCGAACACACCGAACACGAACACGACACACGACTAGCAAATCCCTACACTCTCTCCCCCTTTGGCATCGAGATGCCAAAAAGGCAGAGAGGACACCTACACACAATGGGTGGCTCAAGCAGAGAAACCATCCCAACGCTCCTCCTCAGACTCGGCGGCAGGAATGGTCTCCTCGATGTCCTCCTCAGAATCAGTCCACCTGTAGCCTTGTTTCTCCATCCACTCAGCCTCTAGAGTGATGCGATCCTCAGAACCGCCAGACACGTCCTCTCCATACAGCTTCATGATCTTCTTGTCCCGGCGGCGACTCTCCTTGGATGCCACGTTAGTCCTGTACTGCCCCTTAGTTTGCATGCAGAAAAGAGTCTTCATCTTGTCCTTCAGCTTCTTGGCCCACGAGGGCTCAGAGGAACTATGGGAAGACCTAGCAGCACGGTCCTCAGCAACATCCTCTGCTCCAGCCTCCTCCTCATCAACATCCCTCCTAGCAGCAGACGCCTCAGCACGAGTAGTAGTGTTGGCCCAGTTGGGCTTGACACGGAGACTGATGGGATCATGTCGAATCCAGTCTGGAGCAAGGAACTCATCACCAGGGTACATCTTCTCCCAAGTCTTGGAGATCAGCAGAAACAGATGTGGTCCATAGATAGGCACCTTGCGGTTGAACACCGCAAACCGAAGCTCACACCACATGATGTGTGAGACATCAAGTGGCTGAGTCTGAGACACACGAGCCTCCTCGCACAGGAGCATCATATCCACCATATAGGCATGAACCTTGTCCTTGTCGCCAATGCGAGGGAACAGAGAGTTGCAGAAGATGCGATACATGATATCCAGAAAAGAGTTGAGCACCCACGCCAACTTGCCATTGGGAAGCACCTTCTCAACATAGAATGGCTGAATCTTGTCCTTGTTAGCAGACTCAGAATTAGCATGGGGGCGAACACCCACGGGAGTGTCGAGCCCGTCATCAGGAACCTGGAGCAGATCCATGAACTCCTTCCATGTAGCAGTCAACTTACAGCCATTGGTCATCCAGGTCATCCTCCTCTCCTCCCCAGGGTGAAAGTAAACTGAGGCAAAGAACTGACAGATAAGCTCAGGGTCATAGTCAAGGTGGAAAGAGATCACATGTTCAATACCAAACTGCTCCACCAAATCCAGAGCTTCTCCAAAGTACTCATGAAACTTGTCCTTCCTCAGGTGATGCATGTCTATCCACTTGACATCCACGTAGGTATTTTGCTTGTTCTTGATGACATCCAGATAAATGAGAGTCTGCTGCTTGGACCAAAACAATTCACTGCCTCTGATGGTAGCACGAGGGTTCACATACGGGTTGAGCTGCCTGAGACGAACGAACTCAGAAGGAGGAATCTCGTCCATGCCCTTAGCGGGTTCCTTGTGCTTTCTAGCGGAGGTCTTGACAGAGCGCTTGGGGGCAGTGGAGCCCTCTGGTGCTTCCCTGGGATTGCGCAGACGCTTGGAGCCAGTGTCACGGCTGGGATTGGAACGGCGAGAGCCACCACCTGAGACACAAAGAGCAAAACACCCACGAAAACCAAAAATAATCAATGCAAAGACCACGGCAAAGCACAAGAAACACATAGAAAGTATACGTGGTAGTTGCCATGAGATAGATTGGACCCAACGGTAGTACTGCCGGATGTTGCGGTACTAAAATTTTAGTACCGCTCCTAGTCGCGGTAGTACCGTGTGAGGTCACGGTAGTACCGGGGTTGGGAGCGGTAGTACGATCCTAGTGCCGCAGCGCGCGCGGTAGTACCGCGTCGGACGGGCGGTAGTACCGGACAAGCGGTAGTACCACACATGTGGCGCGGTAGTACCGCACCGCGTCAGATCCGAACCAAAGTTTGAATCTGAGAGAAACCGCAAAACCACGGCGGTACTACGGTTGATCAAATCTAGCACAGGACAACATATCAAGTATAATCCCTACGCAATACTACTCTCCTACATCCTACTCTTGCATAGATTTAGCCTAAAAAATCTCAAGAACACACCTGTCTCCCCCAAAAACCTAGAGGCAAAGAAAACAACCAAAACGAGAGGGAGTTGGGGAAAGACCTTGGTCCATGGCAAGAGCACGTGGTGGGGAACGATCCCACCGGACGGAATCGCAGGAGAGCAGCCGAAGGCGGAGATCCGGCGATGGACTCCGGCCCCGTTCTTGAGCGAGGGAGAGAGAGAGACGAACTGGGGAAAACTGACGAATGGGTATGGGGAGTTAGAACTCCCCCTGCCCGTCCTTATCCCCACGCGTCTGCGACAGCGCAGTAGTACCACACGTCATCGCGGTAGTACCGCTTGGGCTGAAGTGCCGCACCAAAGCGGTAGTACCACTCTCCCAGGCGGCAGTAAAAAATTACTGCCACGCTGGGGCGGTAGTACCGTTCTCTCCACAAGCGATAGTACCGTGGCAGGCCACGGTAGTACCATGAGCTCAAGAAAACACACGAAAAAGAGGTCTTTGCAAGGAAACTTTAAGCACAAGAGACACCACAAGGACACGCACAACACACAAGCAGAAAGTCAACAAGAAGCAACCACGCGACACTACCTCTCAAAAGAGAGGGCGGTGGCCGGAGCCACCTATGTTTGAGTCAGTTGGTATGGCACCGCGAAGAATTATCCTTGGGCCCATGACCAAAACTCATCTTTGAAGCACAAGTACCATCAAAAAAATGGCTAATGTGAAAGAGTTGATCGATTTATGCATAATGGGGGGAGGGAGAGTTCATTGAGAGAACAACACTCCCCCTATGTCCATGCCTACACCTAAACTAGACAACAAGTTGAGTGTGGTGGGAGGTGCAAGGGTTCAAGTCACATTGCTCGAATCAATGATATTTAGCTCATGTCTTAACTCGCGAAATCTTGCTTCATCCAAGGGCTTCGTGAAAATATCTGCAAGGTTATCATGAGTGTTGACATACTTGAGCTCGATCTCCCCTCGCCTAATGTGATCCCGGATGAAGTGATACTGAATCTCAATATGCTTCGTCTTGATATGTTGCACCGGGTTGAGAGAAATCTTGATGGCACTCTCATTATCACACCAAAGAGGCACTTTGTCACAAATGACACCATACTCCTTTAAAGTTTGCCTCATCCATAAGAGTTGTGCACAACTACTACCGACCGCCACATATTCTGCCTCGGTGGACGAGAGAGACACACAACTTTGCTTCTTGGAAGACCAACTCACCAAAGAGCAACCAAGAAATTGGCACCCTTTAGAAGTGGACTTCCTATCCACTTTGTCTCCCGCCCAATCGGAATCCGTATATCCTTCAAGCTTGAAGTTTGCCCCTCTTGGGTACCATAAGCCAAAGTTTGGGGTATGAGCCAAATATCGAAAGATTCGCTTGACCGCCACATAGTGGCTTTCCTTCGGTGCGGCTTGAAACCGTGCACATATTCCCACACTCAACATGATATCCGGTCTAGATGCACAAAGGTAAAGCAAGGAGCCAATCATGGAGCGATATACCTTTTGATCCACCGCTTTACCATTGGGATCAATGTCAAGTTGGCACTTGGTAGGCATTGGAGTAGAAGCCGGCTTGACATCACTTAGCTTGAATCTTTTTAGCATGTCTTGAGTGTATTTGGCTTGGTTGATGAAGGTAGCTTCTCTTCTTTGTTTGATATCAAAACCAAGGAAGAACTTCAACTCTCCCATCGAAGACATCTTGAACTTGGAGGTCATGAGAGCGGCAAATTCCTCATTGAAAGCTTTGTTAGGGGAACCAAAGATAATATCATCAACATATAGTTGGCATACAAACAACTCCCCTTTGACCTTATTAGTAAAAAGAGTGGGATCGATTTGCCCAACCTCAAATCCACGATCTTGTAACAACTCGGTAAGGTGGTCATACCACGCACGTGGGGCTTGTTTAAGGCCATAGAGCGCCTTATCGAGTTGATACACATGATCTGGGAAGTAGGTATCCTCGAACCTGGGGGGTTGCTTGACATAAACCAACTCATTAATAGGACCATTAAGAAAAGCACTTTCCACATCCATTTGTTGCAACTTAAAGTTGTGATGGGAAGCATAAGCAATCAACAAACGAATGGATTCAAGGCGAGCAACGGGAGCAAAGGTTTCACCATAGTCGATACTCTCGACTTGGGAGTAGCCTTGTGCTACCAATCTTGCCTTGTTGCGAATGATGTTCCCATGAGCATCTTGCTTGTTCTTGAAAATCCACTTGGTTCCAATGACGTTGTGGTTCCCCGACAGCCTTGGCACCAATCTCCACACCTTGTTGTACTCGAAGTTGTTGAGTTCTTCATGCATGGCATTGAGCCAATCCGGATCTTCGAGCGCCTCATAGACCTTTTGGGGTTCAACACAAGAGACAAACGCGTGATGTTCATAATAGTTTGCTGATTGTCTACGAGTGCTTACCCCCTTTCTTAGGCTTCCAACCACATTCTCCATGAGATGACCTTTGGTGGTGAGCTTGGAAGCAATCTTCGCAGCACGACGCTCTAATTCCTCCTCGGATGTGGAAGGAGGAGGGTTAACTTGATTATCTTGAGAGCCGTCTTGAGCTTGTTCTTGATCTTGAGCTTGCTCATGATCTTGAACTTGCTCGAGGGGAAGAACTTGACCCTGGGCATCATTTGGAGGTTCACCACCATCTTGAGGTTGATCTTGCCCTTGGTCTTGTTCACGAGGTTGAGGGCCTTCACTTTGTTCTTCGAAAGCGTGTGGGTCTTGGGGAGGTGATGGCTCCACTTGAGTGGAGCATTGTCCTTCTCCTTCGGCCACAAGGGGTTCCTCAATGGGTAGAATATGACCAATACCCATTCTTCTTATGGCTCGGGGAGGAATTTCATCACCTACATCAAAGTACCACTTTGCTCCACTTGGGAGCCGTTATTTTCGTCAAACTCTATGTTACTCGTCTCCTCAATGAGTCCGGTAGACTTGTTGAGGACACAGTAAGCATGAGAGTTTGTAGCATAACCAACAAATATGCCCTCATAAGCTCTAGCCTCAAATTTAGACAAACGAACACCTTTCTTGAGAATGAAACACTTACACCCGAACACCTGGAAGTACTTGAGATTGGGCTTGTTACCGGTGAGTATTTCATAAGGAGTCTTGTTCAAGCCCTTGCGGAGATAGAGCCGATTGGATGCATGACATGCTGTGTTGATGGCTTCGGCCCAAAAGTTGTATGGAGACTTGAACTCCGCCATCATGGTCCTTGCCGCATCCATCAACGTCCGGTTCTTCCTCTCCGCGACACCATTTTGTTGAGGGGTATATGGTGCAGCATATTGATGCTTGATCCCCTCATCACTAAGAAACTCATCCAAGGTGTAGTTCTTGAACTCAGTGCCGTTGTCACTTCTTATTGTCAAGATCTTTGCATCATGTTGACGTTGAGCTTCATTTGCAAAGTCGATGACGGTTTGTTGAGTCTCACTCTTCCTCTTGAAGAAATGTACCCAAGTGTATCTTGAATAGTCATCCACAATCACCAAGCAATACTTTCTACCTCCAAGACTATCAAACGATGGAGGCCCAAAGAGATCCATGTGAAGGAGCTCCAAGGGTCTCTTCGAGTAGATGATGGTCGTGGGAGGGTGAGCCTTCTCATGAAGCTTTCCTTCAATACAAGCACTGCAAGCACGATCTTTGGCAAAACTAACATTTGTTAGTCCACGGACATGGTCCCCCTTAAGGAGACTTTGCAAAGATCTCATATTGACGTGGGCTAAACGGCGATGCCAAAGCCATCCCACATCAACTTTAGCCATTAGGCATGTCGCGGTCTTAGTGGGTTGCTCCGAAAAGTTAATCACATAAAGACCATTCTCGACATGCCCAACAAAGGCTACTTTAGGAGTCTTGCTCCACAAGAGGGCCACGGTATCAATATCAAAGAAAGTGGCAAAGCCCATGAGTGCAAGTTGACAAACGGAAAGAAGATTGAATGCAAGGGACTCAACAAGCATGACTTTCTCGGTCGTTAGATCATGAGAAATGACAACCTTGCCAAGACCCAATACCTTAGAAGGCGAGGCATCACCCCACTCGACATTGGTGGGCATAGAAGGAATCTTGTGCACGCCCACCACCAAGTCCTTGCTCCCGGTCATATGATTTGTTGCTCCACTATCGAGCAACCATGATCCCCCACCGGAAGCAAACACCTACAAGAGATCAATGCTTGGTTTTAGGTACCCATTTAGTAATGGGTCCTTTGATGTTAGTAATAAGGGTCTTAGGAACCCAAATAGACCATTCAATGTACTCATAAGGAGAACCAACAAATTTAGGATAAACATGCCCATCACTAGCATGGCACAACACATATGACGGGTTAAAGTCGCCGGCTTTGTTGGGGAGGTGGTTTTGCCCTTTTTGACATCAACACCCTTCACATTTCCTTCTCCTCCTTAGGAGCACCCTCTCCCTCTTTCACAAAAGTTTGCTTGAGAGGAGGAGGTCGTTTGATCTTGTCGTTCTTCTTCTTGTTCTTGGTCTTGGGTGCAAACCCAATTCCCTTCTTGGCCACAACTTCCTTTCGATTGCTCAAAAGGTCGTTGAGGTTCTTCTCACCTTGAATGCATGTCACAAGGCCTTTCTCAAGTTGATCCTTCAACTTGGCATTCTCCTCCACAAGATGCACATGCTCACAACACGAGTTAGTAGCATATGCATTATCAATCAATACCATATGAGGAAAGGTGGCCTTTTCCTTGGTTAGCTTAACTTGGAGTTGAGCATGAGACTCCTTGAGGTTAGCGTGAGCACCCTTCAAGACCTTGTGGGCCTTGTCAAGTACATCAAACTCCTCCTTGATTCTAGCATGATCAACCCCAAGTTTAGCCTTCTCGGAAGTTAGCACACGAGACACGACAAGAGCATGATCAAGATCTTTCTTTAACTTAGCATGGTCATCGTTGTATGACTCCTCAAGAGTCAAACGATGCCCACGCTCTTCCTCAAGAGCATTAGGGAGATCCGATATCTCATCGGCATAGTCACGACTATGACCTTCCATCTTAGAGATGGTTTCTTCGCGAGCCTCGATCATGTCATTGGCTTCACCAAGTTGTTCCAGGAGAGCAACAAAGTGCTTCTTGGATTTGCCCTTGAGCTTACTCATAAATGACTCAAATTCATTCACGTCCTCATTAGACCCTTCATGTTCATCAATGCAACTCTCCAAAGAGGGATTAGTAATGATGGTGGTTTTGATGTTGGGGGTTACCTTGTTAGAGGCTTTAGCCATGAGGCACTTGGCGGTGATGTTCTCGTTGGGTGAATCAAAGAGAGACACCCGGGGAGTGGTAGCAATGGCAACGGAGGCCATGACCATTGCTTCTCCATTTTCATCATCATCGTCATCCTCATGGTATTCTTCTTGAACCACCAACCCACGAGTAGGAGTCTTCTTGGTGAAGTTGTTCTTGTTGGGGAAGGACTTGGCTTTGTCTTTTCGGATGAACTTGCCACCATTGTCTTCCCGCTTCTCGTAAGGGCAATCCGCAATGAAATGGCTCACATTGCCACAGTAAACAAGTTCTAACTCGTTGCTTGCCCTTGAAGCCACTTGAGTTGTTCTTGTTGAAGTTGGGTCTTGAATTCTTCTTGCTCCAAAATTGTCTTGAAGCAAGAGCCATGTGCTCATGATAATCATATTTCGTATCTTCGGGGTTGCTCTCCTCATCCTCCTCTTCTTCCTCTTCTTCCACAATAACCTTGGCCTTCAAGGCAAGGTTGGGCTTCTTTGCCCTTTGAGAACGGAGGACCGCATTGTCGGCTGTCTTGTCCAGGATGCTCATTGCAACGAACTCATCCAACACTTCACTTGAGGTCATGGAGTGGAAGTCCGGTCTTTGATGAATGACGGAGGACATGGCCTTGTTGTAGGGCATCATGGCCTTGAGGAACTTGCGCTTGATCCAATTGTCATCCATGTCCTTGCTCCCATGATCTCGGAGTGAGACCGCGAGTTTGGTCACTCTTCGAAAGAGCTCGCGAGGTTCTTCATCTTCTTTCATTACAAACTCATTGGCTTCATCTTGCACCACTTCATAGTTGGAGCATTGAATGCTAGCACTTCCTCGATAGAGAGACACAATGCATTGCCATGCGTCTTTGGCCATGGCATGGGGTCGAAGATGAGGGAGATCTTCGGGAAGGATTGCATCTTGGATGATGAAGAGAGCACTCTCATTGAATTGATTATCCACCACTTCTCTCGGGGTGAAGTTACTTCGGTCATGTGGATAGAAACCTTCTTCAATGATTCTCCAAAGATTAGTATTCACATGATTTAAATGACGCTTGAAGCGATACACCCAAGAATCAAAATCCTCATTTTTCACAATCTTAGGAGGAGGACCGACATGATTTAAATGAGTAGAGGGAATCGGTCCTCCATAAGTTGGAGGTTCCACATGGGCAAAGATGCTGGTGCCATTTCTACCACTAGTAGAAGGACCCTTCTCACTATTAGCTTCCCCCTTGTCGGAGTTAGCATCCGTCACCTTGTTAGTGGGATCACCCACTTTCAACGGCGAGGTAGGTAGTTTAAGACCTTCTAAGAATTTATTAAACATGCTTTCTACCGTGGTTGTCATGGAGGTTTTCACTGTGTCCAAGGCCACATTGAATTCCTCACGGGACACCATGGTTTCCCCATCACCCGTAGACGGATTCACACCGGAGTGCTCCTCCTCCCCATGGTCTACGGTGTCAACCATACTCTTCGGACGGCAAAGTCCTTAATAAAGAGACGAGGCTCTAATACCAATTGAAAGGATCGATATGGTTGACTAGAGGGGGGGTGAATAGGGAACTAACAATTTTTAGCTTTTCTTTACCAAATTAAACTTTGCATCAAAGTAGGTTGTCTAGATATGCAACTAGGTGAACAACCTATATGATGCAACAACAACAAGCACACAAGCAAGCAAGGGATACAACACAAGTAAGCTTGCAAAAGTAAAGGCGCGAGATAACCAAGAGTGGAACCGGTGGAGACGAGGATGTGTTACCGAAGTTCCTTCCTTTTGAGGGGAAGTACGTCTCCGTTAGAGCGGTGTGGAGGCACAATGCTCCCCAAGAAGCCACTAGGGCCACCATATTCTCCTCACGCCCTCACACAATGCGAGATGCCGTGATTCCACTATTGGTGCCCTTGAAGGCGGCGATCGAACCTTTACAAACAAGGTTGGGGCAATCTCCGCAACTTAATTGGAGGCTCCCAACGACACCACGAAGCTTCACCACAATGGACTATGGCTCCGAGGTGACCTCAACCGTCTAGGGTGCTCAAACACCCAAGAGTAACAAGATCCGATAGGGATGAGTGGGGGGAATCAAATTTCTCTTGGTGGAAGTGTATATCGAGACCTTCTCAACCAATCCCGAGCAAATCAACAAGTTTGATTGGCTAGGGAGAGAGATCGGGCGAAAATGGAGCTTGGAGCAACAATGGAACTTAGAGATGGAAGAGGTGATCAACTAGAGGTAGGAGACACCCCTTTTATAGCTATGGAAAAGATCCAACCGTTATCCACATATCCAGCACACAACATGCGGTACTACCGCTCCAGGAACGCGGTACTACCGCAAGGCCACACGATACTACCGTGAGGGACCATGGTACTTCCGCGGCAGCAGCAGAGACTAGAACATGCCTGACTAAGAGCAGTACTTCCGCGAGCGCGGTACTACCGCTCCCCATTGCGGTACTACCGCAAGGCAGGAAAGTCCTAGCCTACGAAGGGCGCGAATGAATAAAAATACATCCGTGCCTACTTCTGCTGGAAAAGAAACAGTGCAATAGTCCGACATGGTACTACCGCTGGGGAGCGGTACTACTGCATGGCAGCTGAAAACAGGCCGCGCGCGGTACTACCGCGCAAGGACTGCGGTACTACCGCGGAGGCGCGGATGTAAAAAATTACATCCGCCCCTACTACCGCGAAGCAGCGGCACTTGGCAGGCCGAGCGCGGTACTACCGCGCATGAGGTGCGGTACTACCGCGGAGGTGCGGATGTAAAAACTTACATCCGCCCCTACTACCGCGAAGCAGCGGCACTTGGCCTGGGAGCCACGGTACTACAGCTCCAGAGGAGCGGTACTACCGGGGGCTCCCGCGGTACTACCGCGCCGTGGCACGGTACTACCGCAGGTGCCTGCGGTACTACCGCTCCAGGGAGCAGTACTATCGCAAGCTCAGCAGGATCAGCCAGGATAAACGCACAGAGGATAGACGGGGGATGCTCCAAAGTGCAAGGGAAAGGTGGAGACAATGAAGGAAGCATGTATGTGATGATTCCACCCGAACCTTTCCGACGCGGACCCCCTCTTAATAGTACGGCTCTCCTACAATTCAAATCCACGAAAAAGAAACGTAGAACAACGCCGTCTTCAATAGTCTTCGAGGGGCACCGAACCGTCTTGTGCCTAGCGATGAAGCGTCTGAGAAACTCAAGGCACACGATTAGTCCGCACAAGCATTGTCATCAATCACCAAAACACCTTAGGGATAAATATGCCCTTACAACTTCTGATGAAATTCTAATTTCAACCAGTTGTAATTCCAAGCTCCAATATCATCATATAGCCTATACCATGTCAACGCCTTTCCCTTCAAAGATAAAGGGAAGACTTTCTTCTTGACTTCATCCTCGGGCAAACCTGCAAGCTTAAATTATCCACAAACTTCATCCACATAGATTAGATGCAAATTAGGATGTAGTGTTCCGTCTCCTGCATAAGGATTAGCTAGCAATTTCTCTACATACCCGAAGGAATTTCATAATAAATATTTTCAGTAGGTGTAGTAGGTTCAGGAGCAACTCTTTGCTCTTCCGGTCGAGGTGAAGATACCCCAAACAAACCCCTCAATGGATGATTTTCCATAGTGACAAGTGACAATAGATTTCAACACGTAATATAAATGTTTCCTTACCAAATTCCGCTCACCAAAGACGCTTCCCTCCCCGCAACGGTGCCAGAAAAGAGTCTTGATGACCCAAAAGTGTAGGGGATCTATCGTAGTCCTTTCAATAAGTAAGAGTGTCGAACCCAACGAGGAGAAGAAGGAAATGACAAGCGGTTTTCAGCAAGGTATTTTCCGCAATCGTTAACAGATAGTTTTGTGATAAGATAATTCATAATGGGTGCAACAAGGTGGCTAAATCCTTTTTATAGCAAATGATAAGCCTGAACGAACTCTTATATAAAGCAAAGCGCTCCCGAGGACACATGGGATTATTGTCAAGTTAGTTTTCATCATGCTCATATGATTCGCGTTCGTTAATTTGATAATTTGATATGTGGGTAGACCGATGCTTGGGTGTTGTCCTTACTTGGACAAATCTCCCACTTATGATTAACCCCTCTCGCAAGCATCCGCAACTACGATAGAAGAATTAAGATAAATCTAACCATAACAAGAAACATGTGGATACAAATCAACCCCTTACGAAGCAACACATAAACTAGGGTTTAAGCTTGTGTCACTCTAGCAACCCATCATCTACTTATTATTTCCCAATGCCTTTCCCTAGGCCCAAATCATGGTGAAGTGTCATGTAGTCGATGTTCACATAACACCACTAGAGGAAAGGCAACATACATCTCATCAAAATATCGAACGAATACCAAATTCACATGACTACTTATAACAAGACTTCTCCCATGTCCTCAGGAACAAACGTAACTACTCAAAAAGCATATTCATGTTCAATATTAGAGGGGTATTGAATATCATTAAGGATATGAACATATGATCTTCCACCAAATAAACTAACTAGCATCAACTACAAGGAGTAATCAACACTACTAGCAACCCACATGTACCAATATGAGGTTTTGAGACAAAGATTGAATAGAAGAGATGAACTAGGGTTTGAGAGGTGATGGTGTTGGTGAAGATGTTGGTGAAGATTGACCCCCTCTCGATGAGAGGGTCGTTGGCGATGACGACGGCTTCGATTTCCCCCTCGGGGGGAGAAGTTTCCCTGGCAGAACAGCCCTAGATTGCTTCTGCCCAGGTTCCATCTCGAGACGGCATCGCTTCGTCCCGAAAGCTCCCTCTTGATTTTTTCCAGGTCAAAACCTTTCATATAGCAAAAGATGGGCACCGGAGACCTGCCAGGGCTCCCACAAGCCCTAGAGGCGCGCCCTAGGGGGTAGGGCGCGCCCCCCCCGGGCTTGTGGCCACCTGGTGGGTCCCATCTGGTAGTTTCTTCACCCAGTAATTCTTATGTATTCCAAAATAATTCTCCGTAAATTTTTGCGACTTTTGGAGTTGTCCAGAATAGGTTTCTCATATTTGCTCCTTTCCGGTCCAAAATTCCAACTGCCGACATTCTCCCTCTTCATGTAAATATTGTAAAATAAGAAAAAAGGGCATAAGTATTGTACCATATTGTACAATAACATACCATAATGCAATAAATATTAACATGAAAACTCTCAGGTCTGGTGCTTGTCTGAGAAGGTGATGACTCAACATAAAAGTAAAAAATATAAAAGTAAATAGATAGCCCATTCGTAGAGGGAAGTAGGGTTTTGCAGAGGTGCCAGAGCACAAAGCTTAAATCAAAGATAAATATAATTTTGGGAGGTATATCCTTCCTGTCAACGTTACGGCCAAGAGTTTTCAATACCTTCCATGCTAAACACATTAGCGTCGGTTCCCAAGCGATAATAGTAAAGTTTACTCCCCCTCCACCAACAAACACAAGCCATGGCTAACCGAATCCACAGGTGCCTTCCATACCAACAACAATCCTGTTGAGTCTTGTTTAATTATTTGCAATTTTTGATTTCGGGATTGGAAATCCATGTTACCAACCCCTCTCGTGCAAGGACGAGTGAATAAACACTCATCATGAGAATAACCCACTTAGCATGAAAGATATCTCAAAGGTCCTTGCAGGCCACCCGCACCTACTTAATGCGAGATCCAACTCATTTAGTACGGTGCGCTACTGATGAGTTCGTCCCATGGAACTATCCTATTGTCTATCTTGAAATTGTTGGCCAACCTCAAAAGACATTTTGACATACTCGGGTGGAAATTACAATTGAGAGGATAATCGGATATCTTGACGAGACTACAATGCACTGCTTACTAACCTTTGTGTATGTGTGTGTGTTGGGGGGGGGGTATAGGTCGAGAAGAGAAAGATGACGGGAAAGGGTTGGCGGGAAAGGAAGGGTTGGCGGGAAAGAAGATGTTGGGAAAGGGTTGGCAGGAAAGAAGATGTTGGTAAAGGGTTGACGGGAACATATTATAAAAAAGTGTTGCGGAAAATTAGGCCAGGTTCGAGCGAGGGTGGTGGGATAAAATTATGGTTCGAAATATAGTTCCATTAGCTCATAAATTTGATACCATGCAGCTGTCGTCGCCAATTGAAACTAATTGTCCACGGGTAAGACGATTAGTTCCAATCGTCTTACGGGAGGCCGACTAGAGGGCAATCAGCTTATAGGAGGTCGACTAGAGGCAGTGCTTCAGCCGACTGGTCAGTCGGCCTGGTGTAAGCCGACTGGACCCTAATCGGCTACGTGTAAGACGATTAGTTACAGTCGGCTTACCCCAAGCCGACGCCACATTATTTGTGTAATATATCAAAATCGTATTATTTCTGTAAATTAATAAAGAATTTATTATTTTAAAAAAATTAGCTATGACGTGCGGACCCGACCTATTAGAAAAGTCATGAAATTAGTTTCGTTCGTCTGTGTTTTGTCGTTGCCATGATTTCTTTCTGCACAAATGTCACGATTTGTATTGTGTTGATTTTTGCATGCAATTGCGGTGATTTTATGCATTTCACACAATCCACGATGCGAATCCCACCGTTCGCTTTACTCATCCACGTGTCTGCGCGGCGCTTCCACAATTTTTTTTGAAGCTAAAACGCCATATGGCTCTTTATTCACTTGGCGCTAGCATGTCTGACTACAAAGATTCAGCCAGCCACCCAGGGATTGTCTCATACATAATTTGAGAAGAAGAAAGTTCTAAAGATAGTCTAGCTACCCGGTGAGCCACCTTATTACAAAGCCGGTTGGCAAACCGTAGCTTAAATCCCTGGAAAAAATTGCTCAGTACTTCAATCTCTTTCAAGAGATGATAACATGACGATTTCTGCGGTGACTCCCACAGCCTTGTAACCTCCTGGCAATCTGTTTGGACTTCAACTTGATTGAGGCCCATATCATATGCCATGGCCAATCCATCTCTGCATGCCAGAAGTTCAAGTGTCAATGGATCAACTATCCCGTCATACCTTGAGCCTCCTGCTCTAAGGAAGAAGCCATGATGATCGCGGGCGACAAAGCCCGTTCCTCCCCGCATCCCTACCGAATGTGTAGCTCCATCCGTATTGATCTTAACCCATCCCTCCTCTGGTGGCAACCATCGAGGGAGCCGAACAGGCTGGTTCTTCACAGTACAAGGGAACTCCAGCACTCGTACTATTTCTTCAATGATGATCATCGATTGTGACGGCTGATACACTTGTTCACCATGGGTATATCTATTCCTTGAGTGCCACACCGCCCACATCACCGTAATCATAATAGCAGCATCCTCCTGCTTAAACAGGCCATGATCGACCAGGTCCCTGGACCATGTCATCGGGTGCAGCCTAGGGATACGGATATCAAAGAAACGCTCCGCCGCCTCCCAGAACCATACCGCATGGTCACACTTCACCAGTGAATGAAACAAAGTTTCATTTTCGTGTCCACACATAGGACAGTTCGGTGTCTGCTTGATATGACGTCGTTGCAGCTCCCCATAATTTGGTAGGAAGCCCTTGATCACTCGCCACCAGAACACTCGAATCTTAGGAAGCACATTCAGCTTCCACAAGGCGCGCCATACTCCTTCATCACCCGAAGATGACCCTGCCATTGCCGACAACTGAAGCTTAGCTTGCATCGTTTGCCGGTAGGCTGACCGGACTGTGAAAATTCCCGACTTCTCCCAGGCCCATGCCCATATATCAGCACCTCCAGTTCTCGGTCTAGGCATGGCCAAGATCGCATCCGCATCCGGGGGGAAGAATAGACTTCGGATGTTGTCTACGTCCCATTGGTTTGTCTCCGGATCAATCAAATCAGCTACCAGCTGAATATAATTTGGTTTGAGAGCGCCCATTGGAGTCATGGATATCGAGCCCTCTATCCAATGGTCATGCCACACTTCGGTTGTGGAACCATCTCCAACTCGACGAATCAGTCCTGTCTTGAGCATCTCTCTCCCTACAATTATAGCCTTCCATGTTTTAGATGCACTCTTTGGACAACCCGCAGTTAGGAACCCCTCGTTTGGGAAATATCTTCCCTTTAGCACACGGGCACACAAGCTGTTTGGATTGTCAAGAATTCTCCAAGCTTGCTTGGCCAGCATAGCATCATTGAAAGTTTCAAAGTCCCAGAAACCGAGACCTCCTTTTGACTTCGCTACACACATTTTATCCCACGCCTGCCAGTGCATTCCTTTCTTGTCAAGTGATCCAGCCCACCAATATTTTCACATATTCATCGTCAGTTTCTTGCATAGACCTTTTGTGAGTTTGAAACAACTCATAGAGAAGGCCGGTAAGGCTTGAACCACTGATTTGAGAAGGACTTCTTTAGCGGCGCACGACATCTTCCTCTCACACCACCCTTGCACCTTCGACCTTGACCGCTCGTTAATGTGTTCAAAACTTTGCTCAGTAATCCTCCCCGGGGCCGTCGGAAGGCCAAGGTATTTCTCGGACATTGCCTCCCTCTGAATCTGGAGGGCAGACTTAACCCCCCTCTTAACGGACGCCCCACTGTTTGGGTTAAAATAAACCGAGCTCTTCAATTTGTTTGCACTTTGCCCTGAGCCCACACTGTATTGTTCCAAAATCTCGCTTAACCTTGCAGCACTCCTCGAGTCAGCTTTCATGAAGATCAAGCAATCATCTGCAAAGAGGAGATGCGATATCCAAGGTGCAGAAACACCTACTCGGATGCCCCTATCTATCCAGCCACCATCGTAGTTTAGAAGCATAGAGGAGAGACCCTCCCCACATAGAAGAAACAGATATGGAGATATCGGGTCTCCTTGACAAAAACCTCTGGAAGGTAAAAAGGCTGGTAACAACTCACCGTTGACCTTCACTTGGAAGCTTACGTTGTTAACACATCTCATAATAAGAGAAATCCATCGATCATGAAAACCCAGTTGGTGCATTATCCCTTCCAAATACGACCATTCAACTCGGTCATACGCCTTTATCATATCGATCTTCACCGCACACCATCCTTGCTTCCCCCTCTTCCTTTTCATCGAATGTATATACTCATAAGCCACAAGGACGTTGTCGGTAATCAACCGTCCCGGAACGAAAGCACTTTGCTCCTCTGCAATAATCTCATCCAGGATCTCTTTCAGATGGTTAGCAAGCACCTTCGAGCATATTTTGTAGAGAACATTACACAAAGATATTGGTCTATACTAAGTGATATTTTGCGGGTTTCTCACCTTTGGTATAAGAACAATAATCGTGCTGTTCACTCTATCCGGCATTTGTCCTCCGTTAAGAAAACCTAGGACAACCATAGTGACATCAGGCCCTGTCAGCTCCCAATGCTTCTGGTAGAAAGCAGCGTGAAAACCATCTCTCCCGGGCGCCTTTGAAGGCCCCATAGCAAAAACTGCAGTCCTCACTTCTTCCTCCTTGAACGGCCGCAACAGCCGTTCATTCATAGGTTCTGTAATTTTATGTGGCACGTGGTGAAGAACTGCTTGAACATCCGTATACTCTTGCGCCGTGTACAAGCTAGTATAAAACTGTTGTACCTCCGCATGTATATCCTCCTTGGTCTCGCATAACGAGCCATCCGCAGCTTGCAGGCTTCGTATACGATTCCTACTCTTTCGGGCAGCAGCACGAGCTTGGAAAAAATCCGTGTTACGGTCACCCGCCTTAAGCCAGTCCGCTCTCGATCTCTGACGGGCCATGATTTCTTCCTTGTGCAAGAGTTCAGAGAGCTGGCGGCAGAGATCCTTCTCCTTCCTGGTCGGTCCTCTAAACAGTGAGTTCGACCTTTCCGTTTCATACTCCTTACGTATTTTCTTAATCTTCCTTCTAACATCCCCAAAGTTCTTCGTCTTCCAGCCTGTAAGCTGGGATTGCATGGTAGAAAGGGCCTCCTCTATGCCATGTAAGCCCTATAGGCCCGCACCTTGGCGCCACCCTTGTACAACGGTGGTATCATATGTGTCCTCCCTCTGCCAAGCTTCCTCATACATGAACGTGCGTGCATGTCTGTCCGTGGCCTCTGCCACCCTCTTCAAATTTACAGCTAGCAAACAATGATCAAATTTTGGGCTAATCACATGCTTGACAACCGATGCCGATTTCCACGACATCATTGCTGGGTTCATTAGAAACCTGTCAAGTCTTACTTTCACGTTTGAGTCGCCATGCTGCATGTTATCCCACGTGAAAGGGACTCCCTGGTACCCCAGGTCTTGCAACTCACAATCGTCAAGACACTGACGGAAACTATCCATTTGCCATTCTGGCCGATCATGGGCTCCAAAGTATTCAGATGTATGTGTGATCTCATTGAAATCGCCTCCACACAACCAAGGTGCATCGCTTTGAGCCTTGAGCCAGCGCAACAAATTCCAACTTACTGCGCGTTCACTTCTTCTTGCTTTCGCGTAGAAGCCCGTAAACCGCCACATTTTATTATCTCCACTTATGTTTTTCACCATCACATCAATATGTTGATCTGAGAAATTGTTCAGGGTCACATCTACATCTCTAGACCAAAATAAAGCTAAGCCGCCGCTCAGACCGGCGCTATTAACCGGGATACAACCTTCAAATCCAAGCCTACTAGTAAGATCACTAACTCTTTTCCCCTCGATCTTTGTCTCACACAGAAAGACCAGGGCGGGACCTTCCATCTTCACTAGATCGTGAAGCTCTCGAACTGTCTCCGGGTACCCAAGCCCGCGACAGTTCCAAGATAAGCAATTCATTGCGAGCCGCGGGGCTGTTTCTCAGCCTCCGCGTTAACACTTGCAGCCCCATCAACTGCCTTTTTCTTCTTGGAGTCGCGACTGTCATCTCTTGAGCCCGACGACTCGCTCTCCTCATTCTGTCTCTTCTTGAGCACTGTTTCGCTGTCCTGCAGCATTAGAGCGTTGCTACCCCGCCCACGTACATTTGCGTTCTCCATGTCAACTCGTCGATAGACCGTGTTTGGGCCTCGCCCTCCCCGGTTCCCTCGACCATTAGATCCCCTGCCCCGAGCATTGAACTGGTAGACCGTTTGCTTCACTCTGCCTTCAGTCTGTTTTTGAGGTGAATTGACCTCCAACCCTGGTTCCACCTCCTCCTCTGTAGCATCTGATTCTTTCTGTCTCCCCCCATAACCGGTGCCCTCTTGCTTGTAGGATGGAGCTCCCCCCAACCCTTGTTCTTATTCAGAGAATGCCTCAAGGCCTCACGGTATGGTGGTCGCCCATATTCATCCCTCCCTGCAGGTGTAGGACACATCAGCTCTGCATGTCCCAGCAGCCCACACGAGAAGCAAAAGTAGGGCAAATTTTCATATTGGATGTCAAAAAACTCTGTTACTTTTGTCTTTGCTTTCTCCAATTGCACCCAACGCATTAAAGGTTCATCCACCCGCATCCATGCCCTGAACCTCAAGCAGTCACCAAAAGCAAACCCTCTTTCATCCGCATCAAGGGTTATGACTTCTCCAACCATAGCTGCAATGCGCTTCCACAATTCCTTCGCTGCATGTAGCGCTCTGATAGTAGGATGGTAAAGAAGGTTTTTGTTTTTTGATAACCGGCAAAGAAGATTTCATCGTACGTGAAAGGGCGCGTAAGATTTCTGTCGGTAATTTTTCGATAATCATTTCTGTCGTGGAATTACGTGGATATAGGCAGGTGATGCGATACGTACCCTCGGGAAACGCTTCCTGGATCACTTCGACATAGTATGCGTTTGGTTGAAGGTGTCGTATGAATGGGTTGGGACCGTTCAATTTTTTTGGGATTGAACCATTCAATTCATGTGTTTGGCTGAATATAAGTGGTGAGCTAATTATTTAGTACGAGACCACCAGTCATGCTCACATAGTCATGCATGCAAAGGGTGGCCATTTGATTCGACCGATTTGGTTGGGTGGAACGGTTCAGCATCTTCATGGCATATTCTCTTTTTTTGGCTCGAACCATTCATGTGCTTTATAACCAAACATGTCTATTTTCTGAACGATCCCAACCCATTCATGCCATGAAGATGCAACCAAACGCACCCTAAAACGCTCCTTTCTCTCTCCTGCCCCGCCTGTTCATCTCAGATCCCGATCTTCCTATCGATTCCTGTCGTCGCCGCCTCCATGTCGAGGCCGCCGCCCCCTTTCACGCCGCAAAACCCTACCCCGTCTCCCAGACCGGGCGGTCCCTCTCCCTCCTCCACTCTTTCGGCTTCCTTCTCTAACCTCCAGATCTCCCGCGCTCCCCCGCCATTTGCTTCCGTCGGGCCGCCGCAAGGGGATGGCCCCGCGCCGTCGTCGATCCGAGGTCCGCAGGCACCCCCTCCTGGCGCCCTCCCGTTCCCTGGCAGTCCGTCGCCGCCGGGCTCGCTCTTCGCCCGCCCAGCGCCGTCGGTCCAGCAGTCTCCTCCCTTTGGCGCTCCACCCGCGGCGCAGTCGTTACAGCCGCAGAGGCCTCCCTTCAATGGCCCGCCGCCCGTGCTGCCGGCGCAGGTGCAACGAGCGCCATTTAGAGGTCCGCCCGCGGCATCCCAGCCTCTTCCGTTCGGTGGGCCACCTGCTGCGGTGTCGCAGCCTGCCCCTTTCGGTGTCTCTCCTGTAGCAACAGCCCAATCTGCTCCATTGGGTGCCCCCCCGTATTCAGCAGCTCAGCCACCACAGTTTAGCGGGCTATCTGGGGCAGTGTCTCGATCTGCCTACTCTGGTGGGTCGATCCCCCCGTTTGGGGCTGCACGGGCATCCTCGCAGCAGGGTCCTTATGGTGGGCCTCCGCAGTTTGGCGGGGAGAAACCAGGATTGCAGACTCCGCTATTTGGGGCTCAGACCGCACCTGCATCTCAGCCACCACCGTTCACGGGGGTTCCTGGGGCTAATGCACCAGCATTTGGGCCTCCAGGGTGGCAAGGGCAGACACGACCAGTGAGTGTTCTTATTAAGTTTGAAAAAGTGTTTGAAATGGAAGAGATTTTAGCGAGTAAATAAATTTGGAACTAAGACTGGGCAGTTGTAGCACCTGAACTGTTTGTTGCACATGATTCAAAATAACCAATGTCCAAAATTATCAGAATTGAGCTTGACCTTGGTAGCAAGGATGCTTCCTTTTCCCCCTTATCTATGATATGTCTGCAGAACTATGCTCTAGAGGCTGATAAGAAGCTCACTATTCTTGTCGTGTGTGTGATTTGGCATGCCTTGGTGAAGCATTATTATTTTTAGTGTTTCACATATACCTTTATAGATTGTTGGGTTCAATATTGAATCGTAATGATTGTTCTATCAAGGTGACATGTTCTAAGGATGTTATAGTTTGTTTTCTCAAATGTGTCTTCTGGAAAGTAATGGTTTATGGTTCAACTTTGTTTGAAAACAATTGAAACATACATGCGCATGGATGTTCTAGACTATTCCCAGTGAAGTATTGACTAAGATGGCATGTGTAAGTCAGGGTTTTCTCATGTTTGGATATTTTAGGAGGTAGCTGATTATTCACCTAGATAATTGATCATCACAATTTTCATGAAAAAAAAATGTATTTCTCTTCTATTGTAGTTTCTTGATGGAATACCTCAGACCTTACATAGTTAAGTTATTATGATGCATGGAGCCTAATTTGTGCCCTTTAGGTGTTCTGTTTACATGATCGATCCTTACTGGTGTGATGGTAAGAGATATATTGTCTTTCTTTTATCTTTGTTTTGTGGATGCTATGCTTGAATTTTATATTGTCAGAGCTTGATATTTATGGCCTTAAGCTGATCTTCTTCAACTTCTAGGGAACCGTGAGAATGCCTGGCATGCCTGGTGCCATGCCGCCTAATGCACTAGGCCAAGGGATGCCATCCACACCCACCATGCCATACTCTCCCCATGCTGGAGCCCAGGTCTCTACCCCATCCAAAATTGACCCTAATCAGATTCCACGTCCTATTACCGAGACGTCAGTTGTCATTTTTGAGACTCGGCAAGCTGGCCAAGCAGCTGTTCCGCCGGTATGTGTATCTGTAATTAGAAATATATGCGTCTACTCTGACAACGCTGATTCCAGACGTTTCTCACTAGACTATACTTGTTAATTTCATCTAACAGCATTGCTGCTGATTGTAGGCTGCATCAAGTGAATTTATTGTGAAGGACACCGGCAATTGCAGTCCCCGTTTGATGCGGTGCACCATGAATCAGGTTCGATTTGATCAATATTCTGTTTTCTTCTTTGGCCATCATAAGTTTCCTTTCTAAACTGCTCCGTTTCCCTATCCTGTTAGATACCATGTACAGGTGATCTCTTGACAACATCAGGAATGCCATTGGCTATAATGGTGCAACCTTTTGCTCTTCCCCATCCTTCTGAGGAGGCTATCCAGGTGTTTCTCAGTTTTGGCGCTTAAAGTAACCCAAGAGCAATTAATCTCCACTGGTGACAGTTATACTGATCTATGCTGTTACACATTAGGAATATTTGCTAGGTTTGGAATTATGAGTGTCATTGTGTGAAATTATTTACTGTCATCAACTTTTAGATACTCACAACCATCTAATTGTGTAGTACCTAAAAGTTGATTTCAATGGAATCTTTTGGTTCTAAATACCACACCTTGCTGATGTGCCGATTCTTCAGTCATCTTTTATTCTATATGTTGGCACATTTACCAAAAGGTGAGCAGGTAATTGCAATTAGCAGGATTTTGTGCGCTCTCCATGTGATTGTCTGTATACCCTGCCCAAGTGATTGACGCTAGGATTCTGCTACTGCACTTGTCTTCTGGGAACAGCATATCACTTTGATACGACGAACACTGTGTGGAATGCTTTAAACTAGCTTAATGTTCTCTACTATAGATGTTTGCGCCCGCCCCCATTCCTCTCCCACCTGCAAGCACCGCGCTGTAGGGTGGGCCCTTATATCAACTGCTGCCCATTCATGCCTCGCTATATTGACTTCCTCAGTTCCTCTCCTTTGATTCTTTTCATTCTCCACAAAATCTTGGTCTTGAATCTTATCGCAGTCGATGTCTTTGAGGGAAGATGGCTTCCTTCCAGTGGCCAATTTTAAGGGAGCTCACAGCACATTATTTCCTAACCACCTAAACCGTTCTTGGGGTGGCATAAGGCAGGCATAAAGGGTTCTTGCTTGATCAACCATCCAAGGGCTAATTGTCCACTTGATTCCTCAGTCTCAACTTGTCTTGTTCCCTCCATCATCTCTAAACAACACCTTTCTCTGCCTAGGCCTGCTCTCCCGCTTCCCTGGTGAAGCTTTGGTGAGAATAGACGGCGTCACACCCCTACCTGCAAAAAATGGGCCGGACCTGCAGTTTGATAGGAAGCAACCCGCCCCTAGATGCCTTTTTCTGTGAGCAAAGGTGCATCATACATGTAAACCAGTCCGAGCCCATAGAAGCTGTTTGTCCAACATAAACTGGGTACACCCAGTCTCTCACCGTC
>NC_041389.1:199523660-199542253 GCF_002162155.2 Triticum dicoccoides | reverse complement strand
ATGAACAACTTGGATGACTTAAATTCTGGGCACATACCTAGTAAGAACGCTGTAGCGATAGCAGAAAGCACTGTATACAGATATTTTCTGTAGCAATAGTTTTGCTCCCTTTCATTTCCTGATTGCCTGGACAGACAGCTCCAAAGCACCTAATGATAGATCTGTTTTGATTAGGAAATCTTGTTCATTTTGCTTTGAACTTGACCCAGCTTCTTATTGTAGCTCGTGGATTTTGGGGAGATGGGCCCTATCAGGTGTTCTCGCTGCAAAGCGTACATAAATGCATTCATGAGATTCGTTGATCAAGGGAAAATTTTCATCTGTAACTTATGTGGTAAGGGACTAAGGCTTGCTAGTTGAACGCGCAGTTCAGCTTCCCTATCATTTCAAGCTGCCACTAGAAATATTTTCATCCTTTGCCAGTAAACCATGTTCATATGAAATTAAATTATCATTAAAAGTCTGATGCTATCTCATTCTCTTCCTTGAGAAGACGGCACTATTAATGTTCACTTCTTCTGTGTCAGGGTTTTCCCTCTTTTTTGTCTCGTAGCTCTATACTATTTTCATAAAATGTTGTTAAATTATGCAACTAAAGCTACTTCCCATTAAACAATGCACACTGATTTTGCAGGATTTAGCAATGATACTCCAAGGGAGTACTTGTGCAACTTAGGGCCTGATGGTAGGCGACGTGATGCTGATGACAGGCCTGAGTTATGTAGAGGAACAGTTGAATTCATCGCCACCAAGGAATTTCTGGTATGCCCATGCCTTGTTGAGCCTTTTTGTAACTTCATCTTAGCAAGATTTGTCAACTGTAGCTTAGTACTAGCTAAATTGCACTCTCAGTATAGGGGGGATAGGGATACATAAATACGTCACTTTTGAAAAGCGCTGAGACGGGGATACATTTGACTATTTTGATGATGATGATGATGATGATGATGATAATAATAATAATAATAATAATAATAATAATATGTTATCAATTAGTCATCGAGCCATTTAGCATGTATTTAGTCAGTGCAGTCCATTCTCTTCTATCTTCTTGTCCATTATTCCAACAAAAGCCAAGAACAAACAGCCAAACAGCAACAGCAAGTTAGCAAACATAAAAGTTCAATATTGGTCGAGAGATCTACAGGACCATAGGGAGCTACTCTACTGGAGAGGAAGAGGAGAGGGAGCACCACATCGTATTAGGGTTGAGTCTTACTGGGCTGGGCCGTATCAGGGGAGGTATCAATCATGTATCAGCCACACATCAGAGACGAATCCTTGTCAGATGCGGTATCCAATATGGATGCGCTGTATCCAGCACGTATCCGTGTTTTTAGAGGACTGGTAGTTATATCTTGCGGCCTTACCGTTTGTATTAACGATTTGGTTTTATTTGATTGATCAGCATGTAACCAGGATAACTTGTACTCCGTTCCAAAATAGATGACCCAACTTTGTACTAACTTTGTATTAAAGTTAGTACAAAGTTGAGTCATCTATTTTGGAACGGAGGGAGTATTGTATTTTGCACCATATCTGCTCTTTTTTCTTCATATTTTAGTTTTGCCATTTGGTACCATGGTAACGATAATTACTTCATTCATTTCAGGTCCGGGAACCAATGCCAGCTGTCTATTTCTTCCTTGTTGATGTCTCCATGAATGCCATACAGACTGGTGCAACTGCTGCGGCTTGCAGTGCAATATCCCAGTCTCTTTCTGATCTCCCTGTAAGTTTACATGTTATTTTCTATACATTTAGCATATACACATAATATGAGCTCAATGCATTAACTTCTGCTTAGATTCCATAATATCATTTGCTGCTGGTTTATCATTTAGCACAAGTCTTCTTCCGGCACCTATCATCCTTGCCAAACTGAATTTGTCATGGTTACAGTTTTGCCACACAATTTCCTTATTTTTTAGCTATAACCTATAAATCACATTAGATGATTAGCTGTGTGAATTAGTTACTGCTTTGGATGATTATATGGTAACTTATGTCAGTTGCAAACTCAAGAAATTCAGACAGTCATATAGATCTGACCAGAAACTGGCAGTAAACTTTCTGGTTATGGGGGATTGATGTTTTGCAACTTCAAGTGCCGTCTTCTGAGGATGTGCTGCCGATTATCTCACTGATTTGTTGGTCCTGGAACAATGCAGTAGCAAATCCTCAAGTGCCCTGTACCTTCTTCCTTTACCAAGTCTAACATAATCACCCTCTTAATCTTGTTCCCTTAGAATCACCGATGCAGATCACCCACATCTTTAGGTCCTCTCGTGGCGACATTGCACCATCTACCTGACGGTGACCAACTCAAGCATGGGGCATGCACTATTTAATAGCCTCAACATGGACACACTGTGTTTCTAGCCACATGCAACCACCGACAAATTAGTACCCTCCAGCTAACACACATGCTGCAATCCATGAACGTTGCGTGCATGCAATTGCTAGACTAGAATTAATTCCAAGGATGGATAAGCATGTAAAACTAGCCAAATCATGTGGCTAACACTTGACTTGACAGTTAACATGAAGCAGCGCAAGGTTGTGGAGGAACAACTCCACCTTGCTGTACGAAGTGTACAACACAAGTGTTGAAGGAACTACTTAAACGTGCGGGGCTAGATATCACTCTAGAGGCAGAAATAGGCCAATGTGGCAGCAGGAGTTCAATCCAAAACTCCTAGGGCACAAGTGTCAGATCCCGGATGGATCAGCCATGGATTTGAGGTGGATCAAGAACAAGAAAATGGGGAAAAGTATTAAATCACCAAGAACAGTGAGGAACTTGTGTATATGGTGCATGTATGTAAAGGTATTGCTGTATTGATAATAAGTTAATAACCAATATTTGGCTGAATAGTTGATTGATACCCCTCTCTTAGGTTACAAGGCCTTATATAGGCTAGGGAATTACAGTGGCTTAACTTGAAAGTAAAATAAAGGAAAAAGCAGGAAAAAGGGGAAACAGAGATAGCCATAGATTAGGTCTTCTTCTCATCCTAGCCCTCCAATCTTCTCCCTTATCTTCTCCCACTAGTACCTGACAACAAGATCTACTCCAAGATCTTAGATAAGAACACCAAGTTCTATTATAGGTAGTGGGGGTACATAGTCTGGTTACAAATAGAGGTGGGGACCTCTATTTATAGGGCTTTTGGAAGCCTTCACATCTCACTTCTAGTAATGGCTAGAACACTATAGAAAACATTACCTAAGGCTAAGATTCACCATTCCACTCATAGCTACTCATAGCTGGAAGACTAGAAAACAGTAGATAGGGTTGAGAAAAGAAATACTAGACTAGAGTAGAAGTATCTAGAAGTAGGCAAACAGTATTGACATATGATTTTATTTTGGGTCTTTTACATCTGTGTCCCTAACTTGAACCCACTACTCACATTTGCCCCTAATTCAAAAGCCTCCTCAAAAATGTCCCTCCGCCGTTAGGTGCCCTTACAGAAATGCCCTTCCGTTCCGTTTTCGTCCGGTCAAAGGGGTTTGACCGTCTACGGGGCGTTTGTTGGACATTTTGCCCTTGCCTCCATGTGCCACTTACATGTGGGACCCAGTCAGAAAAAAATAAAAAGGAAAAACTCTCCCTCTCACCCTCTCTCTCACACACTTACATGTGGGCCCCAAAAAATAGATAAATAAAAAATCCCTCCCACCTCTCTCCCCTACCTCACGACCTCTCTGTCTCACCTCCGGCGAGCGCCGACACGCCGGATTGTGCGCCGTCGGCACCAGCTCCCCACGCGCGGCAGCACTCCCTCCATTCCATTCTCCCTCTCCCTCCCTCTCTCGCGACTGCAGCGACGAGCTAGGCGGCGGCCTCCGGCGGTGCTCGACAGACTCGAGAAGGCGGCCATGGATCCAGTGGTTTAGGGGGCTGGGCGACATCTTAGGGGCACCACGAACACGACTGAGACATTGATTTGTGGTTTAGCAGGACAGGGGCTGCGAATTACGACGGTGCTTCGGCGGCTGCGGACGAGGAAGACGGTCAATCCGGTCATGTTTGCGAGGTCCTGCTCGAGCTGCTCCTAGGAGTAGACGAAGTCGAGGCGTGCGTGTCTCCTGGATAGCTTTTCAGCTGTCTGTGAGGACAATGGCCGCGGCAATGGCGACGGCCACGACGACGGCCATCCTGGGATGCGGCTGAGGGGAGGAGAGAAAGCGGGGGAAGGGAGGGAAAGTTAGCTAGGGTTGTCCAAGGGCTTGCCGGCGTCGCTAAGTAGCCCTACTCGAGCTACTACGGCGGCAGCTGTCGAACAGCGGGCGACGGTGGCGCGCGCCGGCGCGTGCAGTCGATGAGCTGACGAAGACGACGATTGGGGGAGATGGGTGGGCCTGGCGGTATGCACATGGGCCGAAAGTGCACATTGCACTTGGGCCAAAAGGTAAGCACTCTCTTTCTTCTCTTTAATTTTTGTTTTTTTTTTCATGGGTAAAAATGTCCAACAAACGCCCCATAGACGGTCAAACCCCTTTGACTGGACGGAAATGGAACGGAAGGGCATTTTTGTAAGGTCACTTAACGGCAGAGGGGCAAATTTGAGCAGACTTTGAAATTAGGGGCATATCTGAGTAGGTGGTTCGACTTAGGGACAGAAATGCAAATGGCCCTATTATTTTTATTATTCTCATCTATTGTTCCTCATCAGTCTCCCCTGGTTGTTTGGAACTCGACCTCGAGTTATCTTCATAGAGCGCTTCTTCTGGGTGGTAGGGAGTCAAGTCTGCACCATTGAAAGTGTTGGATATGCCCATGTCGTTTGGAAGATCTATCACATAAGCATTATCATTTATCTTCCTCATAATAGAGAAGGGCACATACCTTCATTGCCTAAGCTTCCCTTCAACAACTAAAGGCAGCCTCTCTTTTCGGAGGTAGACCATCACCTTATCACCAACTTGGAATGATTTCAGCCTCCTTTTGCAGTCAGCAAGTTGTTTATATAACTGATTTTGTGTTTCCAGAACACCACGAATTTCTTCAAATAACTCAGTGTAATTATGAGCAAATGACAATGCTGATTTTGAGTTTCTCTTTGATGGTAGCTTCATCAGGTCCACCACATGTGTTGGAACTTTAGTGTAGACAATGGAAAAAGGATTCCTTCCTATGGGTCTATGTTTGGAGTTGTTGCAAGAGAACTCTGCAAAAGATAAAGCCAAATTCAATTGTTACTTTCTTTCTCCACAAATTCAATGGATCAATCAGCTCAAAAAATAAAATAAAATCAATGGATCAGATTACCCAAAAATTGTTCACCACTTTAGTTTGTCCATCTGTTTGTGGATGGGCAGTGCTAATTTTTCTTAATGTTGAATTGCTTCCACAAAGTGAGCCAAATTGCAGCAAGAAACTTGCTACTCCTGAGACGATGGACCTTGGAACGCCATGAAGTCTGACCACTTCTCTAAAGAATAGGTTTGCCACATGATGAGAGTCTGTTGTCTTGCGTCATGGAATAAAATGAGCCATTTAGAGAATTTGTCCACGACCACAAACACATCATCACTCCCTCGCCTTGTTCTTGGCAAACCCAAGACGACATCCATACCCATGGAGCAACAGGAACAAGCAAACACATGTGTAACCTTGTGTTTTGAACCTGGCCTTGCAGGTTTGACATATGGGGCACCGCAACACTACTTTCCAGTATCCCTCTTTAGTTTTGGCCAAAAGTAACGAGCTTCTAGGTTAGAGATAGTCGTGTCTCGTCCAAATGGAGCGCTCTGATCAGTTTGTCGCGTAGAGAGCTTCTTGGGATGCACAAACGATCATTTTTTAAGAGATAGCCATTCTGCACAAAATATTCATCACCTAATGGTTGGCCCCTATTGTGCTTTACCCAAACGAAACTGCTCCACAGACAACAAGTGCAACCCGATTCCCGCACGACCATGGAATCGAGCGGCTGTTTCCTTTTAAGTCGCATGCATGGGCGGCTAGATTTCCACCGTCGTGCAGGAATCGTTCAACTGTTGTCATCCGTATAGCACGATTATTACCCAAACAGGGCCAAAGTCTTCGTCATTCTCATACAACTTTATTTGATTCATGCCAGGAAGTTCAGCCTCAAAATAAGTCAAGAGACATGCACAATGACTCAAAGCATCAATCACTCGTTTGGTTGCTCCAGATTTATGCATAGTGAGATAGTTGAATCTCTCCAAATATGCCACCCATCTTGCTAGCATGCGATCAACATGTTTTTGATTTCTAAAATGCTTCAAGGATTGATTGTCAGTGTAAACGATAAACTCTTTAGGCGGCAAATAGACTTCCCAAGTTTTTAAAGCTCGGAAAACCGCATATAATTCTTATTGGTAAGTACTCCATTTCTATCTAGCTTTGCTTAACTTCTCAATTCTCACTAAAGAAAGCAATGTGCATTCTTTCTTGAGATAGAACAACTCCAATGCCTACTCCACTTGCATCACACTCCAACTCAAAAGTCTTGTGATAGTTTTTGCTTGATCTCATTGAAACTAGCTTTAGCCGTTTCTGTCCATTGGAACTTCCCTTTATTCAAGCACTCGGTAATTGGTGCCATGATATTCTTCACAAATCGCCTTGCAAGGCCATGAAAACTTCTTACATCAGAAATGGTATTCGGAGTTGGCCATTCTCGGATTGCTTCAACCTTAGAATCATCAACACGAATACCGTCGCATGTTATGACAAATCCTTGGAAAATAAGTTGTGTTTGCAGGAAAACATATTTCCTCAAGTTGACGTAGAGCTCATTTTCCTGTAGTACTCCTAGCACTTTCCGAATGTGATCAAAGTGTTCATCCTCATCCTTGCTATAAATCAAGATGTCATCAAAATAAACCACAACAAATCGGGATAAGAAGGGCCGAAAGACTTGGTTCATCAAGTGCATAGAGGTACTTGGTCCATTTGAGAGTCCAATTGACATGACTAGCCACTGAAACAACCATTCCTTTGTCTTGAAGGCTGTTCTCCATTCATCCCTGGGTGTGATGCAAATCTGATGATACCCGCTTCTTAAATCTAGCTTTGTGAACACTATTGCTTCACTAAGCTGATCCAACATATCGTCCAGACGGGGAATAGGAAATCTTTACCTTACAATGATCTTGTTGATAGCTCCATTGTCCACACAGATACACCAAGATCCTAAAAAGTGGGGGATGTATGAATTATATAGGTGCTTGAGGTGGAAGAGGAAGTGAGGGTACAAGGGTTATTCCCGGTCACTGCTCGCAGGCAGGCCTGTGTGTACTGGGTAAATTGGCTCAGTGCACAGGGTGCCCAGAAGGTTTTGGAGGGGTCCCGTGCCCATGGGGTCCAGGAGCCCATGTTTGCGGGGTGTCCAGAGAGTTTTTGGGGTATCCCGTGCGCACGGGATACATGGCCCCATGTGCACGGGGTGTCCAAAGAGCTTTTTTTTGTTTTAAGCTGCTGGGCACCTTCTTCTCCAGTGACCACAAAGCTTTCTCCTGTCTTCGGCTGCTGGGACCTTCTTTCGTGCTGTCCTGGGGCCCCATGTGCACGGGGTGTCTAGAGAGCTTTCTCTTCATGAAGCCGGTGTTCCTTCCTCACTTCTTCTTGTTGATCGTCGTTGTACTTAATCACACATAGGGTCCCCTTGTGAGGTAGTAGCCTAAGTATATCTAATTGCATACGAAGGTCAAGCAGGAAAGAGTTCAGCTCGATTTCTATGGCACGTGCGCGAGCCTATGTCATGGGTCCATTTGGAGCTTGTTGTGTAGCTGGTGTTTGCATGGTGATGTCCATGGGCTGCTTCGCTCTACTTCGGCTTGCACGCCGTCTTTTTGCCCTTCTCGCCACCAGATGATGCGCCTTGCATGCGTTGGTGTTGACGAGATGTCCATTCCTCCTCTGCCAGGAGGAGCTTCTCGACGCTGCTACCCACATCATTGATGTCGTAGTTCTCTTCCATGGGCAGCAGGCGGCCTCAGAGCTCTTCAATTGTCAACGTCTTGAGGTCGATCAAGGATTTGATGGCCATTGCCATCTGCCGGTACTTGCGTGGCACCACATGCAGAAACTTGCATGGCCTGGTGCTTGGTGATGGGGTTGTTCAATAGGTGCAAGACATTGACGATGGCAGTCTGGCGAAGCATGAAATCCTTGATGGACTTATCGTCGTGGGAATGGAGCTCCTCGAACTAGTGGCAGTGGGTCTGCGCCCTCACCTCCCGCACGCACTCACACCCCATGCGAAGGGTCTTGAGTGTGTCCTGGCCAGCCTTGGTGTTGTCCTTGTCTTTTAGTGTGCGCACCAGCTGCGGCGGAACCACTTGCGTCAGTGCTGCCAGTGCAGTGCGATCGTCGCGCTCATATCGCCAAACTCGACAACCTCCCAGCTGTTGTGCCTGCAGCTGAACACACCTAGTCATGGCCCAGTCGGCACAATTAGTGCGGGTATGCATCGGGTATTGGGCAGAGCTGTTGCCCTCCCTCATGACACTCACTCGCTACGATCTTGTTAGACCTAATCTTCTCATATACCAAAGAGATGCATGCATGAGAAGGAAGAAGTCAAATTGAGTTGGATGTCGGGGAACATCATGTCACCTTATCCAATAGAATTTGTCATGCCATATGTCATCACTCGCAGTTATCCCTAATTATATATGAGTTGTCATCTACTTGGGTGTGAGTTGTGCTACTGAGCTGGGCCCAAGAGATTATTCCTGTTTTTCAAACTTTCAAACAACTTTAAATTGTTTGAAGGCTCAAATTCGATCCAAATCCTATGGACTTTTTATGTGGCTTCACTAGATTATTTCGAGTCCACATAACCTTATTTCTGGGACTTTTAAGCTTATAGTTTTATTTCTAAAAATATAAATCCAATTTAAATTCAAATGGAGGTTTGAACTACAAGTTTTTCATTTATCTTTCCAATATCCTTGAAAGTTTATAGGAGACTTCACATATATAGAGGCAACTTTGATAAATTTTCTAGGATTTCCGAAGGACATATATGACAAACAAACAACAGTAAAGCCTTTTAGTCCAAACAACTTGTGGTAGGCTAGAGTTGAAACCCAAAAATCTCGAAACCAACTCATGGTTCTATCATGTGGATAGCTAACTTCGACACACCTCTGCCCATGGCTAGTTCTTTGGTGATATTCCAGTCCTTCAGATCTCTCTTAACGGACTCCTTTCATGTCAAGTTTGGTCTACCCCGACCTCTCTAAGTGCATTTATTTTCTTGATGCATTTTATAGCATTTCTATGGGGTTTTGAATTATCCTCATTTTCACAATTAAACAAATGATGCAAAATGATTATGATGCACATTATAACTCCTAATTACACTGGGGCTGTGACAAGTGGCCTTGGATGACACTAGCCTTGCGCTCACTGTGCACACTGGTGTCGGAGTCTCTTTGTCATTAGGCCACCGGCATGACCATGGACAGCACCACGATCACCCTTCCTAGTGCCTTTGTTTTGGGGCAGTTTGTGCTCCGTGTGCTTCATCATGAGTGAATCCAATCAGGAACGAGTAATTGTTACCATTCGCTCACCATGACCATGAGTCCATGATCATGGTGCCTCCTCTTGGTGCTCTCCTCGGAACTCCCTCAAGCGCCCTATCACCTTGACCTCGAATGAAGACATCGCTGAGACATCTCCCCACTGCTCTATCATGCCGATCATCTGGAATCTGTCGGGTACGGCGGCTAAACAGCTTCTCCACCACTGTATTGCCCTTCAACTAGGTGCCTAGGGAGCGTATCTCCCCCACCATGGAGGTGAGTTTGTGGGAGAACCCCATGATGCTCTCCGAGTGCTCCATGATCATGCGTTCAAACTGCCGCTTCACCGTTTGTTTGTCACCTTCTTTACGTGGTCCTCACAAATGCGCATTTGCTTGATTGCCTCCCAGGCTTCCTTTGCAGCCTCCTCTACAATTGCCATCATCATGGCATCCGGCAAGCATTGAGAGGCTGCAGTGAGGGTGCCCTGGTTTGTGTCCTCGTCGACCGGTGCATTGCCCTCAATCACCGTCCACACACAATGTGAGTGCATGATGAACTTTATCTTCATGGACCAAAAGTGTAGTTGGTGTCGGTCAGCATTGGATACTGGACAGGAACGGCTCTTGCCCTCACCAGGACGGTTCAGTTTTACCCATGGCAAGCTCTGATGCTAAATATTGGCCTGAACCTCTCTCTTCTCTTAGTGGACACACACACAAGAGACTTCTTGTTCTGGGCAACCGATGCCCTTTTCCCTTTCTTAGCAACCGATGCTTATTTTACATACATGGGGTACACGTCCTTTTATTAGGACTAACTCAAACTGACTGAGCCCTCTTAAGACCGACCTAGCCCTCTTAAGAGTACTACTCTGAATGCAGTTAAAGGTCTATCCCAACTTTGCTGTTACTATCTGTTACTACTACTTGCTGCGGCCCTTCCTTACTAAGACAACTGGCAGTCAAATTTCTTTTGACTACTCCCACCGTCATACTAGAGATGTCTTGCATCTTCTTCCTTTTCCAAGTCATAACAAGATTAGCTCCAACCCTATCTGGTTCTTTCAACCCTGTTCGAGACATTACTTCTCGCACAGTCATGAGGTCTTGGAAAGGTTTAATGCTCATAGGCATTTTATGCAAGCCACATATATCATATTTATCAATTGCACTCTGGTTTGCTATTTGGATTGGGATGTTCGTTACTGGCTCAATACATGTGTCGCCCGGTTTCTTTAAAATAATAATATTTTGTGAATAGTTGCGAGGAAAGGATCATAGTTTCACGTACTCACAGTGTATAAACTACCAACCTAGGGAAAGTAGCAAGGGAGATAGTTCAGCTGGCCCCACAATGGTAACCCTCAAACTCCAGGCAGTACCCCATGCCCTAAGGATCAGCAGCCTAAGCATCAGCTGCAACCCTACACACATGCATATGAGAAAGCTAGCAAGCAGCTAATTTGGTGGCCACAAAACCAAGGACACACCATAGAACAGAGGAAGGGCAAAGGTGCCGCTAGTATAGAGAGTGAGATTTTGGCCGGGTACCAGAACGGGATCTAAGCATGATATATATAGTTATTCTATAAAAGATTTGAAACCATAGTGCATGCGGCAAACTTTTTTTAGCTGAATCACTATGTTTGACAAACTTGGTGTTTTGTTCTTGGTTAGTTTTCTTTATTTTGCTGATGCAAAAGAATAGAACATAATGATATCGGCCTACTTGGAGTCCCCACACTTAGTCCCCTGACATTTTATTCTCTTTTCTAGGAAGGTCCCCGAACGATGGTTGGGATTGCGACATTCAATTCTACTATTCACTTCTATAGTCTGAAACGTGCTCAACAACAGGTATGTTCTGAAAAAGTTTGCTAGCAATGCTAAGCATTTTATGCATTGCCCCTTTGGTATTTCAACTAGTAAAAGCTCAAAATATCATAGCAGCTGATCTTTATGACCTGGCAAAGGAAGAAGCAGAATTGTCTATGATCTGCATTTGATATAAACATCCCCATCTTACCTAATCTTTTTTTTGCAATGTCACGCCTTCTATAATATTTCTTAAGTTTCCTGCTAATATTTTGACTTCTGAGTATTGAATCTCTTCAAATTTGGCCCAGTCATAGGGTTGCCTGCCAACAGCCAATGTCAATCATGCGAATCACTTAAGTTCAGATGTCAAAACAATGAGAAAAAGATTCAAAAGAATTTTGTCAATGCAGTCCACACCCCCCCTCCAATTTTTTTAATCAATCAGTGACAGAAGAAACAAAAACTTAAAAATTTTAGAATATTATTGCTTTAAATTGAGTAGAGTGCGGTGGATAAGACGTTACTGCTTTAGTATTCACTTCTGCTCAACAGTCGTTGCTGCTTCTGAGGAACGTATTTTGACAATATTGTTAGAGTGCTGGCTGGTGGGTAGATGTCAAATGTTCTAAAATTGTACCTTTGACTTTGCAGCCTTTGATGCTCATTGTTCCTGACATACAAGATGTGTATACTCCACTTCATATGGACTTAATTCTTCCAGTTTCCGGGGTTTGTATTGGCACGAATGGCAGTTGCTTTTTGTTAGTAGATTACTAGTTGTAGAAGCTTCAATAGAAATAAGAAATCTCTCTGTACACGAAAAACCTCTAAATACCTTCTTTTTCGAGGCTTCAGTGCCGTGATAGTTTGGAGCAATAACTTTAGAGCATCCCGAGCATGTTTGAAAACAATAGGGTTGCTGATTCAGCGTTTGGAGCAGCTATGAAGGTACTTGTTTTCATAATATTTTTGCCCTTCTGCATTATCCTTCTGTTGCAACATATGAATGAATTAGATGCTTCTCTACTGTCTGCAGTACTTTAATTTATACAGTTACATTGCAAATCCTTAATCTACAGCCCCTTATTAATTTGGATCGAGCCATATCACAGATGTTTGCATATTTCCATATTTTTGTTTGTGTTGATACTCTTTTTTATGTTGTTTGCAGGCAGGTTTCCTAGCAATGAAGCCCACTGGTGGAAAGTTGCTTGTGTTTCAGTCGGGTATTTTGTCCTTCTGTTACCGCGTCCACTAACTTGGAAGCCTTGAAACCAAGAGTCTAGAGGGAAATGACCATGCCATCCATGGTATTAATGTGTTGGGAATAAATGAGAGATACATTAATGGCAGTGTTTGTTTAGTCATAAATGCTGAAGAGAAAATGTAATAAACTTTGCATGCAAGTCTTAAAATATCATCATACATGATCTCCCAAATTATGATACTTAGATTTTTAAAGGAAGGAGTACATTGCTGCATGCAAGTCTTATCATTAGACATGATCTCCCAAATTATAGTTCATATATCATATATAATTTTACTGGCTGGTAAATTTCTGTTGTATAAAATCTGGAAGTAGCATTCCTATTCTGGAGAACTGCTTGTCTGCTTGTAGCTGTGTGAGTGATGAACCCATCTTTAACAATGACATAATATATTAGTTATTTTTAGTGCTTTAGATTAGAAGTCATCAGCATCACTGTCTCATCAGAAGAAAAAAGGGTCATAACAGTTAATTGCTTGCACTTGCAGTGCTACCATCAGTTGGGACTGGTTCATTATCTGCAAGGGAAACTGAAGGTAGATCAAATATTTCGAGTGGAGATAAGGTATGATTTATTTCCTCGTTATTTTGCATACCTACATGAAACACAAAGTTACATTTGCCAATCCATTTCACATGAGTATTGTGTCTTGTTGTTCTTCTTTTCTGTAGTTGATGCGTTGTAATATTTTATGTGCGATTTCCAGGAAGCACATAAGCTCCTGCAGCCTGTTGACAAGACACTCAAAACAATGGCACTAGAATTTGCTGAGTATCAAGTGAGCAACATTTGTTTCTGCTTCTTTCAGTATTTTTTATTTTCATTATTCAAATAAGACTAACCATGATGATATTTTGCTCTTAATTTTTTCAGGTTTGTGTAGATGTGTTCCTTACCACACAGTCATACACAGATGTTGCTTCGATATCAGTTGTTCCCAGTACCACTGGTGGCTGGGTATGCCTCTCTTCAATAGTTAGGTTAGATGGCTGAAAGAACATTTATCATTTGATATTTGCAATTCGTAGGATTTTAATGCTAGGAGCTAAAACTAGTTTTGGATAAGATTATTGCCAGATAGAAAAAAAATGTTTTATTAAATTCATTACAGTGCAGGCATAACTAATCTATTATAGAATTGTGATCAGCTTTTTATTGTCTTCATGCACGCTACCGTTTTGACAAACACTTGTCAGCATTTCAAGTCCAGTATCAGTTTAGCATTTGCGCTTGTGATGTTTGTTTCTTTCTAAATATCACTGTAATATGCTTACAGATTGGAAACATACACCATTGGCCTGCAGCAGTTTCCACCATATTATTACATAAATAATAAACACTAAGCATCTAATTCCCTTTATCGTTTTACTCACTGAATGCATAAGGTTCTAAACTTCAAGGTAGCTGATTGTCTTCAGTTTTCTTAGAGTTTCCAGTTCCATCTTATCTGTTATGTCTGCTTTTTTTTTCCTTTTGCTGTTTGATTTGAAAATTTTCTTTTATTATGCAGGTTTACTACTATTTTCCATTTTCTGCTCTTTCTGACCCAGCCAAACTCTTCAAGGATCTCAGATGGAATATCACTAGACCCCAGGGATTTGAGGCTGTCATGCGTGTCAGGTGCAGTCAGGTGAGGTTCTGTCCACCACCCCCCTCCCCCCTCCCGTTTTCATTCCATAGTCCTATAGTACCTTATTATTTTGTTTCCTTTTCCATGTGTACAAGGGGCTTCAAGTTCAAGACTATTCTGGCAATTTCTGCAAGCGCGTCCCTACTGATATTGATTTGCCTGCGGTCAGTAATTAAGATTTCTTCCTGTATAATTGTTGGTTGCATCAAGCTCTCTTGCATATTTCTGTTGTCAACACAAGCTTTGTTATGTTGAACTCAGTTTTGTTCCCTGTTAATGGTAGAACATGCACCTTGGCCTCTAAAACTGTCAGCTGGTGATATAACATAGTATGCAGTACCATATTGTTACTTGCAGTGTAACATGGTGTATACAAAAATTATATCAAACATTGGTTAATCTTATTCTTATGCAAAGCAAGGTTTTTTGTCGGGAAAATTTATGTTCATTGGATTATGCATATCCATGGCCTTCTCCATTTCTATGTGGTAACCAACCAGTTACAAGAAATCGCTGACCCAAAACGGTGTATAATATTGACCAGAATCATGGCATTTATTGCTACAATTGCTGCAATTCAAAATGTATAGATATAAAAGCTTAACAGGTCAAGGTAACCATAATAATCTGCTGTTTCAAAATTTTATGCCTGATAGCAGTTTTAAAATTTTATGCTACTGCATTCATCTGCTGTTTCACGTTCTTATTACTGTCGATTGTGGCAGAATCTAACCTACTAAATTTATGGCTTTTCTGCCGCAGATTGACTCTGACAAAACCATAATGGTTTCCTTTAAGCATGATGATAAGTTTCAGGAGAATTCAGAATGTGGTTTTCAGGTAATGTACATTACGTATTTGAGATCAGTTTTAACTTTAGCGTAGACTAGAGCCTACTTGTTTTTATTTTGAAGTACCAACAATATGTACATGCCCAAACTTTGACATGTATCATCCATAACAAACTCCAATTTTGGTGGGGTTCTGAAAGTCAGCCTCATGCATCATGAAATCTGCTGAGCGAACCAGCTATGGCTGATCACTCACCGGTGGCCTAACTTGCCCACTATGCTGCATAGAAGCCTAACAGTAACTGTAGAAATTTTGCTGGCAAATGGTTTGTATCTAAACTTGGTAAACTCATCTATTTTTGAATATGTGGTGAAATCCGTTCTTTAAGTGTGATATTAGGGCAACTCCAATGCCATTCGCCAAAATGCCCCTAAACGTTCGGAGAACGCAGTCAGGGCACTTTTTACCGTCCAACCCCGTGCATCAAACATCCGCGGACCGGTCTAGACGGTCTATTTCCCCCAAACTGGAAACAAACTTGTGGGAGGTTTGGGGTGTACGGACACCCACCGTGTCCCCGACACACCTGGCCCACCCAAAACCCTCTCCCAGAGCCCCTTTTACCCACCAGTCCCTCCCCCTTGCTTTGTATCTGCACCCACCAAGACCGCCACCGCCTCTACCAATCCGGCTGCTGCCAAGTTCTAGCCAGAACTCTGCTGCAACACCCAGGCACCTTGTACTTCATCGCCGTTGCACCCTAGATCCGGCCGCAACCCTGGTAACATCCGCTCCCTGTCGACACCTTCCATGGCGGACACCATGCCCGACAAGTGTTTGGCCAAATGCCATTGAGATTTTTTTTTGACTTTCTCCTTGTTTAACATGAAACAAGCACTATGGCGGGGTACTCGGTGAGGGAGGATGTATTGTTGTGTGACGCGTGGTTGCCACAAGTGCGCGGTTTGTAGGCATGAAGCAAAAGGACATGATATTTTGGCAACATGTGCATTCTTGGTTCCATGAACACAAGCACCGCCGGCCCTACAATTTGATGTGATCCATGATCGCAATCTGAAGTCACTACTCCATCGGTGGTGCACCATTTCAAATGTCGTCATGAAGTATTGCGGTGCGATTGCACAAGTGGAAAAAAGGTGGCCACGGGGCACGTCAATGTGTTGTTGCTTGTTATCTACGTGTTGGTCAATTCATTGATTCACTCAATGTTGCAACTTGATCATCACGTTATTGTATAGCCCGTACGTGCTGCCGTAGAGCCGCATTGTACCAAAGGACGGAGTGCAAGCCCTTCATATTGATGCATCGTTGGATGAAGCTCAAGGGGCACAACATCTTGGTGAACAACATGTGCCGATGAAGAGGTTCAAGATGGAGGAGAGAAAGCTTGAGATCAAGGCCGCTTTCGAAAGTATGGTTAAATTTGGGATTGATGAATTTTATAAACTTGCTGAACATCCGGCGCTTTTACTAGGATTGAAATGTATGGTTGAATTGCTATCGATCAATGATTCAAAGTGAGGCTGCATGGCGGACATGTATTCTATTATTTTTTGGTGAACCTCCTTGGAATTGCCCTTAGTCCCGACAGTTTATTGGTTCTGGCCCTCATGCATGGATTGCAGTATATATCTGATGCAGTTAGCAACAAAATCGTATCTTAGGGCATCTCCAACATCGTCCCCTCAAACGGACATACTATTTGTTCGCGAAATGGTCCTAATTGTAGAAAATAGCACAATTCATCCATAAATAACATGCAAATATCTCCATGTCAACTGGAGGCGCGTCTGTCGACCAATCCAGCTCGGTGGCCTTGGCATGCACGACCTCGAGCGCACCGGTCTCGCCCTGCGCACACGCTGGCTATGGCTTAGCCGCGACGGCGATGAGAGGGCGTGGCACGGCCTTGACCTGCAGTTCTTGCACGAGGAACGGGCTTTCTTCTTCGCATCCACGACCATGACGATTGGGAATGGGCTGCGCGCCCTCTTTTAGGAGGACCGATGGATCAACGGCCGCGCTGTTAGCGAGATCGCGCCTCTCCTCTACGCTTGCATCCCCAAACGACGCCGCAAGTCCCGAACCGTCGCCGACGGCCTACACGCAAACCAATGGGCTACCGACATCCATGGCACGATTGGCATCCCGGAGATCGGCGAATACCTCTGCCTTTGGCACCTGATTGCCCAAACCAATCTCAGCGATGCGCCGGACAACCTTCGCTGGAAGTCTGCTGGAAGTGGACTGAGAATGGACGTACTCGGCCAAGTCTGCCTACCTCGCCACCTTCCACGGTTCCACCCATTGTCAGGCCTGGAGGCTTACTTGGAAGTGCTGGGCGCCACCACGGGTGCGTTTCTTCCACTGGCTTGCGAACCTCGACCGCCGCTGGACTGCCGACTGCCTCGCGCGCCATAACCTGCCACACCGGCCCTGCTGTCCGCTATGCGATCAGGCCCCAGAGACACTACATCACCTTCTCCTGGGATGCCCCTTCGCTCGACAGGTGTGGCATGAGATCCTCTCATGGCTGCGCCTCCCTTGTCCACCGCCCAACAACGGCGCCACGCTTCATGACTGGTGGCGCCTGGCTAAACGGAACACGCCCAAGCCGATGCACAAGGGCCTCGCCTGCCACTTTGCTCGTGCCATGGATGATTTGGAAACATCGCAATGGCTGCGTTTTCGAGAGAGACCGCCCTTCGGTCACCTCCCTGATCGCCACGATCAAGGTCGAGGCTGCTCTTTGGGCCAGAGCAGGGGCCCTTGGCCTCCGCGTCATCCTGCCCCAAACCTGGGATGTTCACTAATGCCCTTGTACTTGCCCTGTAACTCGCCTCCTAGGAGCAAACCCCCTCTTTTCAATACAGTGAAACGCAAATCTTCTGCGTTTTCTCGAAAAAAATATCTCTAGTACAATAATAGTTCGAATGTAAATATTACATTTGAGATAACCGGATGTTCAACAAGTTTTCCGAATTCATCGATGCCGGATTCAATTTTTTTCGAGTCAGAATCGTCATATGTTGTCCCACACATACAGACCCTTGAGCTTCATCCAACAATGTATGTGCGTGAATGGCCTGTCCTCTAGTACATCATGCCAGCGCGTGCAGGCTATACAATGTGTAGAGCAACATTGAGTGAGTGAATGAATTAACCAACATGTAGAGCAACAAGGAGCAAAACTTACGATCTCCATGGTTGACAAGCCCCATGGCCACACTGTCTCTACTTGGTGAATCGCACCGCAATACTTCATGATGGAGTTGCAGATGGTGTACCATCGATGGGATACCGACTTCACATTGCGTTCATGGATGACGTGCATGCCGTAAGTGCGAAATTCTTTTGCTCATGAAACGAAGCATGCACGCGCTGCCAAAAGATCGAGCCCCTTGAGTTCCTGCCTACAAAGTCCGCAGATATGACCAACCGCGCATCACACAACAACTCATCCTCGATCACCAAGTACCCCGCCATCGAATTACTCTAGGAAACAATAAAAAGTTCAATAAAAAAGCTCCGGCATTTGACCGAACACCT
>NC_041389.1:199434351-199523205 GCF_002162155.2 Triticum dicoccoides | reverse complement strand
CGAGGAATAACACGTTGGATGGCAAAAGGTGTCCGGACTGAGGTGCCCTTAAGTTCTGTGGCAGTGATGCTCACTCGTAAATTCTTATGGCAAAATCTTCCTCAGTCTTGAACTCAACAAAGTCTATTTTTCTCTGTTTGAGTCCTTCTAATGAGTCGTGTTCTATGAATCACTTGCCAAGTTATCACTCATGTTCTGTGAAGTACTATATGAACACTGTACTTTTTTTGCGTCGAAACTATGTGAACATTGCTGACATGGGACTTGTGTTGCATATTCAGTGTGCACTTCTTTACACCACGATATATGTGGGCAAAGAAGGATACGAGTTATAAATATTTCACTTCCATGCACAAGCATACTCAGCAACCTTTTCCGATGTGCTGATCTGGAAGCGCAGTTTACGTATGTTGTTAAGCAAGGTAAGCCAGCTGCTCATTGCAATAAATTTCGTCTCAATAAACCTAGCTAGAGACCAATTTTTTTCTTTGAGTGAGTCAGTTATTTTACATTATTAGTATCATGCAAGATGCTTTAGTATGCTGACTTACTTTGTCATACTGACGTAGCTGCAAATGGCATTCCATCAAGTTCCCTATCCCAAGTTAGGGACCAAGTAACAAGTACATGCATCAATATTCTCCAGTCCTACCGACAATATTGTGCATCTGTAAGTTCTTCTGGACAGTTAATTCTTCCGGAGGCTTTAAAACTTCTGCCTTTGTATACTCTGGGTATGATTTCTTCCATCTAGTATTGCTATTATATTGTTGTAATGCACTGATGAGTTGTGAGCATATCTTTAATCTCACTAATTGATTTTATTTGATTTCTCAGCCTTAACTAAAAGCATAGGACTGAGGAATGATGGGAGATTAGATGATCGGTCCTATTGGGTCTCTATTGTCTCTTCAGTTTCTGTGTCATTAGCTGTTCCATTGGTGTTCCCGAGGATGATTGCTCTCCATGATCTTACATCAAGGGTATTTGCAGCTAATTGGTCTTCACTTTATTTAACTCCTAGGAATTGGTACCGATTATTTTAGCTATGTTTTAACTTTTGTACAGGATGATGAAGATCCCCTTATTCCAAATCCCCTTACTCTTAATAGTGAGAATATACAGGATAATGGGATTTATTTATTGGAAAATGGCGAGGATGGTTTTATTCATGTCGGAAATGCGGTGAACCCTGCCACCCTCGAGCAAATATTTGGTTTCTCATTTTTGGCTGGTGCACCAAATCTGGTTAGTCTTGTACCCATTATCTGTCTTCTTATGTGATGGTATGCAAATCATAGCCTGGATGTTTATTAAAAAAAATATGCGGATGTGGTTGATAATTGTTAACTCCTTTCAGTTGGTATTGGAGCAATTTGATAATGTATTGTCCAGAAAAGTAAATGAAGTTGTGAATGAAATAAGGCGACAGAGATGCTCCTACCTAAGGTACTATCTGTGATTTCTCAACTATGCTGTAATTACTCGCTACTTTACTCAATTGCTTAACATGTTCAAACTGTTTTGCAGACTGAGACTATGCCAAAAGGGCGACCCATCTGGTTAGTCTTCTCACTGTTTTCTCCCTCTGTTGCCTCATATCTTCTTATTACTCCTGACACTTGTTTCTGTATCTGCAGGAGATTTCTTCCGTTCCCTGTTGGTTGAGGACAAAGCACCCGGTGGCCTTTCTTACGTAGAGTTCCTCGTACATGTTCACAGGCAAATCCAGAGCAAGATGACCTGACATGACCTGCTTCATTGTTGTAATGTTGTGGTTGGTAGAAATCAAGAAGGAATTGATTTCTGCATGTGGATATACAAAAAGGAAACAACGTTTTTCTTTGTAAAACACAGCTATAGCAGATTTGTAAGGATTCTAGTCTTTGATTTTACAAAGTCAGTTTTGGTGTAGGTGGTATATGTTTTGTGTTTTGTGTACAAGGATGAGTTTGGCAAGGTAAATATTTATCTATTTAAACTCCGAAACTATATTTATCAGTTCTTTTGTGTCTGGCATGTGGCGACAGAAATTGAGCGATGATAGTGTTGTATGTTGCATGGCTATAATTATCACATGTTGATAATGTGCTCCGTTGATAATTTGCGTTCAGTCAACTTAGGGCATCTCCAGTGCTATACATCAAAACGGACACATCAAATGTCTGTGGACATGTCTGTTAGGGGAAAGCTTTTGGGGAGGTGGCCATCTCAAAATGGACACACCAAATGTCGGGGGACAAGTCTGGATTGTCCGGGGACAAATTTAGGTGAGGTGGCCAACTAACCTGGTGCATCAAATAAAAGCAGGACATGGCAGTTAGGTGGCCATCTAACCGCTGCATCAAATAGAAGAGGACATCACTTCTTTTTATTAATATCAAGATTTATTTTAGATAGCAGAAGTTAAGGGTTTAATTGACCTGGGCACGTCCGTGTCTCATGTCTTGCTCTTTGTTGGATGTGGGCATGGGTCTGTCTCTCACGTCCTACTCCACATCTTGCTCTTTGTTGGATGTGGGCATGGGTCTGTGTCTCACGTCCTACTCCACATCGGGTTACGCTGCGGATGATCGAGGTGGAAGGCCAGGTCTTGTGGTCGTTGTGGCCCGACATGGATTTGTTGACGTTGCCTTGATTCTTTGTGACCATCACAAGAGGTTCTCCTTGTTTGCCTCCTCGTTCGGTGATTTGGCCCTTCCCGACCCAGTGCTGCTTGAGCAGGTTGTACTGTTGCTTCTCTTGCAACATCTGGAACGTAGAGGCCGGCGTCGCCGCCTGCTCCTCCGGCTGCGCCTTCATCATGACGATGTTGTAGTGCGCGTTCGCTTGCTGCAGGGTGAACTCGGCAGCCGGCGCAGGTGCTTGCTGCTCCTCCATGTTCTCCATGTCCACCTTTGTGACTTCATGGCGACGCCGCGGCGAAAGGATCTTCCACCACCCATAGTTGGTCCCGACCATTGGTTTGGAGATCGAAGGGAAGAGGTGTTGCGCCGATGGAGGTTGGATGGAGGGTGATGGGGCTCAAAGGTGTTGCGGGTTTGTGCCGTGGCCGGCGAAAATAGCGGGCGCCCAGGCAGGCAAAGTGTCGACTTGAATGCGCCAGGCAGGCCAGGGACGACTTCTCGTTCGCCGCGCCGACGTGCATTCCAAATAGTTTGGACGAAGGGTGAATGCGGTGGGAAGCCGTCCCGTCCCGTCCGATCAGGTCCGCTATGTGCTTGAGTATTAACGTGACGACATGCGCCAGTGGCCGGTTAGTCCACTCTGGAACAACATGAATGCGACATGAATTAGCAGCTGGAGCAGACCAAGAGAGATGGTTTTGTGTGGTCCGTACGTGTCGGACGTGGTGGTGGAGGCTTAGACGTCCACAAATCTCCCCTAGCTTTGCTTCCGGTTTGAGGAAATTTGGGCATGCAAACCGATCCGTGAACATTTAAGGCACGGCGTTGAGGGCAAAGCGCCCGGACCATATGGCCCAGACATTTGCAGACAGTTTGATGTATAACTTTGGAGATACATGCATATTAAATATTACGAGAAAGTTAACTGGCACACCAGAGTATTTTGACAAAACTACCGCCTGCATTGCCGATCTCCAGATCCACATCGTGTGGTCCGCTTTTCTTGTATGTCAATCCCTGGTTTTTTAGGCACTACCGGTTTTCGGTTTTCTCGTCATCAATTGCGATTAGTTTTCTAGATCCACTTTTCTCATGATCGGGATCAACCACTCAAAAAGGAAAAAAAACTATTCTTGGGATCAAAGGATTGATCGCTACATCGTCGAACTCAGGTCTGCTCATTTAGTAGCTAGACCATTGGAACTAACTCAACTTGTCACTAGCACAAAAACCAGACCCTGCTTAGATATTGTTGGATTACACTGAGGTGCGCGCGCATGTAGCCAATACTAGGATTAGTGAGTGAACCATTGAAACTTTTCATTTGGCAAGAATTATTGTTGATTGATATGGACACTTGACGATCTTATGAGGATGGTCACGATTAATATTGGTGGGGCTCGGAGAAGGGCAAGCGCAAGCGCAAGACCTATTGGAAAGCTTGGGAACAAATTACCCAGCCCAAATCCATGGGGGGTTTGGGTTTCCGCGACTACCGACTGCTCAACTATTCTGCCGGTTGCCTCTCAAATGCGCACTCTACTATTATGCCCTTAGGGCCTATGTGATGGTGGTTGGGACCCTATTGACGGGCTACTTTCTCAGCTTGCTCTTGCTTTTCGGGAAGTTCTCCTGTTTGGAGAAACTGGACTATCTGTTGTGCCCATGTCGGAGTTTGGGGCTCGATGACAAGGACTAAAGGCATCTCTTAGGCCACGGGAGCGCTTGTCTCATTGGCAAGAATCTGGGATTTTGCCTGAGACTGCTACTCACCGGCAGGCGTATCAACGTTCCCGGCAGCTGCTTCGCCGGCGGCTTCTGGGAGCTCTACCGGAAAGTAGTTGCTGTTACTTCCTCCTCTTTTTGGCTCTCGTTGACGGGGTAACCGTGGGCCGAGTTAAGTGGGGCGCAAAAGTCCCTGGTTCCGTAGGTGGCTTTTGGGCATCACACTTTGACAACTGTTAAGTAATGTTGTTTTCCGCACGAGAGACGTGCTCTGTTTGCAGGCCATCAAAGTGTTCTTCCAACTTTCTCACTTCATCCACATACGCTTCCATCAACGAGCTCTGATATTCTTTGTTTACTTGCTTTACCACAAGTTGCGAATCCCCGCAGACGATCAGCTTTTTGATCCCCAACTCTATCGCAATTATGAGGCAGCAAGCAGTCCCTCATACTCAACAGTATTGTTGGTAGCTTCCTCACGGGGGAAATGCATTTGAACCACGTACTTGAGGTGCTCTCTGGTGGGTACTGCAAGCAGCACCCCGACACTAGCGCCTTGCAGTGAGAAAGCACCGTCAAAGTACATGATCCAATTCCCTTGGTTTTCCCTGCCGGGGAGGGCTGATTCCAGTATCTCGTCGTTTGGTGTTGGCGTCCATACTGCTATGAATTCAATCAATGCTCTACTCTGAATAGTTGATGTACTTTCAAACTTGAGCGCAAAGCTTGACACTTCCAATGCCCACTCTACTATTTTGCTGGTTGCCTCTGGATTCCTTAGGATACGCTGCAATGGAAAGCGAGTAACCACCGATGGCGCAACTTCCTCGAGGCCATGAGTAGGCCAAAAAGCAACTTCTACACGCCCGAATACCTTGACCTAGCCCCCATGCAGTAGGGAGCTAACAAAGTATACTGGCCGCTGCACCATTCTCTTCTTCGATGTAACTTGCCCCTCAGCTATCTCCCCTTGCACCACCTTCTCCTTCCCGATATCTAGCCTTGCCGGGGAAGATTCTATTTTGTCAAAGGATGGCTCTGCCGCTGTTGTTTCCTCATTGCCGGCTTTCCTTTTTGCAACTAGTGCAACAATGACCACTTGATTTGTCGCCGCCAAGTATAGCATCAACGGTTCTTGTGGTTTAGGCACGACTAGAGTTGGCGCAGAAGACATGTACTTTTCCAGGTCATGCAGCGCAGCCTCCGCTTCCGGAGTCTATTTTATCGGACCCGCCTTTTTCAATATCTTGAAGAAAGACAGGGCGCGCTTAGCAGACCTTGAAATAAACCTACTCAGAGCTATGACACAACCGACAAGGTGTGATACGTCTCCGTCGTATCTATAATTTTTGATTGTTTCATGCCAATATTCTACAACTTTCATATACTTTTGGCAACAGTTTATATCACTTTTGGGACTAACATATTGATCCAGTGCCTAGTGCCAGTTCCTGTTTGTTGCATGTTTTTTGTTTCACAGAATATTCATACCAAACGAAGTCCAACCATGATAAAAATTTACAGAGAATTATTTTGGAATATATGTGATTTTCGGGAAGTGGAATCAACGCGAAACAATGCCCAAGGGGCCCACAAGCTCAAGGGGCGTGCCCCCTACCCTGGGCGCACCTGGCAAGCTTGTGGCCACCCCGTAGGTCGGTTTGAGGTGTCCTTTGGCTGCAATGAAGCTTATATCCGGATAAAAATCATGTTAAAATTTCAGCCCAATCGGAGTAACAGATCTTCGGGAATTAAAGAAACGGTGAAAGGCGAGAAAATAGGAACGCGGAACAGAGAGAGAGATTCAGTCTCGGAGGGGATCGCGCCCCTCCACCGCCATGGAGGCCATGGACCAGAGGGAAAACCCTCCTCCCATGTAGGGGGAGGTCAAGTAAGAAGAAGAAGGAGGGGGGCTCTCTCCCCCTCTCTCCCGGTGGCGCTGGAACGCCGCCGGAGCCATCATCCTGACGGCGATCTACACCAACAACTTCGCCGCCGTCATCACCAACTCTCTCCTCCTCTATGCAGTGGTGTAACCTCTCTTTTACCCGCTTTAATCTCTACTTAAACATGGTGCTCAATGCTATATATTATTATCGAATGATATGTGGCTATCCTATGATGTTTGAGTAGATCCGTTTTGTCCTATGGGTTGATTCATGATCATGATTGGTTTGAGTTGTATGTTTTACTATTGGTGTTGTCCTATGGTGCTCTCCGTGTCGCGCAAGCGTGAGGGATCCCCGTTGTAGGGTGTTGCAATATGTTCATGATTCGCTTATGGTGGGTAGCATGAGTGACGGAAGCACATAGCCGAGTAAGTGGGTTGTTGCGTATGGGAGTAAAGAGGACTTGATACATTAATGCTATGGTTGGGTTTTACCTTAATAATCTTTGGGAGTTGCGGTTGCTTGCTAGAGTTCCAATTATAAGTGCATATGATCCAAGTAGAGAAAGTATGTTAGCTCATGCCTCTCCCTCGTATAAAGTTGCAATAATGATTACCGGTCTAGTTATCGATTGCCTAGGGACAAATAACTTTCTTGTGTGACAAAAAGCTCTCTACTAAAACTAACTTAATTGTTTGTTTATCTAAACAGCCCCTAGCTTTTATTTACGTGCTCTTTATTATCTTGCAAACTTATCCTACACCTACAAAGTACTTCTAGTTTCATACTTGTTCTTGGTAAATCAAACGTTAAGTGTGTGTAGAGTTGTATCGGTGGTCGATAGAACTTGAGGGAATATTTGTTCTACCTTTAGCTCCTCGTTGGGTTCGAGACTCTTACTTATCGAGAAAGGCTACAATTGATCCCCTATACTTGTGGGTTATGAAGACCTTTTTCTAGCGCTATTGCCGGGGAGAAATAGCGTGGGGTGAATATTCTCGCTGTGCTTGTTTGCTTTATCACTAAGTATATTTTATTTTCTATTCTAAGTTGTTCTCCATCTTTAGTTATGGATATGGAACATGAAATACCAAAAAAAAGGTGTACTTGCTACTCATGGAGACGGGGAACTTCCTAAAACCCTCAATGCTCGTTATCTAGAAAATATTAAACACTACTTTGATAATCCTAAGAAAACCCCATTCAACTTGATAATGGAAGACACATTGGATCAACGTGAATACTTTAGGGATTATCGCTTGAATCAAAAAGGGAAACTCTTATGGATCAAATTGAAACGCTGCAATGGTATGCTTGGAATTTATGCTTGACATATGATTATAGTTGTTGCTCTAGGATGAAGGCTCCACACCTTCCCTTTTCATGTGAATTTAACGATAATGAAACCTTGGCTTCTTATGCTAATGGTATATATGATTACTATGATGTGGAACAAATAGAAGAATTTGTTGCTTTTAAGGGTGCTTATGAAATTGAATCTTTGTTTGAAAAGTGTGAAAATTATGATGATGCTGTTTACAGACCTGAAAATTATGCTATACTTAAATATTACTATGAGAATTATGAATATAATGTTGATAAATGAGTTTATTGAGAAAGTCTCCGATGTCCAAGAAGAGACTAATATTTTACGGGAATCTATGGAAGAAGAATTTGATGACACTGTGAGCTCATTAGATGAAAAAGATGACGAGGAGAGCGAAGAACAAAAGGAGGAAGAACAGATTAGCTACCTGTGCCCACCTTCTAATGAGAGTAACTCTTCAACTCATACATTGTTTAACCTCCCTTCATGCTTACCGAAGGATGAATGCTATGATAATTACTATGATCCCTTGGATTCATTTGAAATATCCATTTTTGATGAAATTGATGCTTGCTATGCTTGTGGCCATGATGCCAATATGAATTATGCTTATGGAGATGAACTTGCTATTGTTCCTTATGTTAAACATGAAATCGTTGCTATTGCCCCACACACGATAATCCTTTTATATTTTTGAATTCTCCCAACTACACTATATCAGAGAAGTTTGCGCTTATTAAGGATTATATTGATGGATTGCTTTTACCATTACACATGATGATTTTGATAGATATAATATGCATGTGCTTGCTGCTCCTACTTGCAATTATTATGAGAGAGGAACTACATCTCCACCTCTCTATGTTTCCAATATGATAAAATGGCAAGAAACTGTTTATACCATGCATTGGCATTTACTTTGTGTGCATGAATTGTTCTTTTATGACATGCCTATGCATAGGAAGAGAATAAACTTCATTGTTGCATGATATATATTACTTTGTGCTCAATACTAAATTACAAATCATTGTTAATTAAAATTTGCTTTGATATACCTTGGGATCCGGGTGGATCAATTACTTGAGCACTTTATGCCTAGCTTAATGGCTTTAAAGAAAGCGTTGCCAGGGAGACAGCCCGGAAGTTCTAGAGAGTCATTCACTTCTCTTGTGTGCTTTTATAAAGTGTAAAAACAAAAAAAATATAGAGGGATTTTTTTTTCAAAAAGATAAGCGGTTGGAAGGTTATGCATTGGAGAAGTGAGGGTCGACCTTGAACACTTGTGTTCATGCTCATGGAAACAATGTAGAATTTTTCATGGAAGTTTCTCACAAAAATAATTATTACCTTATACAAATCCATTGTATTATAAATATAATGTGCCAAGATTCGCCTTTAGGATGATTAGATTGCTTGTTTGGTTTGTGTAGTGTAAAAACAAAAACTTTGGCTGTAGTGCGTAAATTTACATTTTTTACTGTAACGTCAAAAGTTTCTGAAATTTTTACACGATACTGCTGTGATTTTTTTATTTATCCTAATTATTCAGAATTTTTGGAGTTATAGAAGTATTGTCAATGTTCATATTGCTACAGACTGTTCTGTTTTTGATAGATTCTGTTTTTTATGCATTGTTTTGCATGTTTTGATGAATCTATGGATCGTATCGGTGATATAAGCCCTGGCGAAGTTAGAGTACAGTAGTTATAATGAAAAAATAAAATATGAACGGATTTGCAACAATACTTAAAGTAGTGATTTTCTTTATTATACTAACGGATCTCATGAGGGTTTTGTTAAGTTTGATTGAAGTTTTCAAGTTTTGGGTGGATCATGATGGATGAAGGAATAAGGAGTGGCAAGAGCCTAAGTTTGGGGATGCCTGAGGCACCCCAAGGTAATATTCAAGGACTCCCAAGCAACTAAGCTTGGGGATGCCCCGGAAGGCATCCCCTCTTTCTTCTAGTGACCATTGGTAATTTTACTTGGAGCTATATTTTTATTCATCACATGGTATGCGCAAATTCTTGGAGCGTCTTTTATTTCCCCTTTTTCTTTTATATATGCACCATGCTGGTATGAGATAGTCCTTGGTTGATTTATAGAATGCTCTTGCACTTCACTTATATCTTTTGAGTATGGCTTTATAGAATGCTTCATGTGCTTCACTTATATCATTTGGATTTTGGATTGCCTGTTTTTCTACACATAGAAAACCGCCATTTGTAGAATGCTCTTTTGCTTCACTTATATTTGTTAGAGCGTGGGAAAATATTTTGTAGGAAGAATTAAACTCTCTTGCTTCACTTATATCTATTTAGAGAGTCAACAGGCATTGGTCATTCACATGGTTAGTCATAAAGTCCTACATAAAACTTGTAGATCTCTGAATATGATATGTTTGATTCCTTGCAATATTTTTGCGATATAGAGATGATAATATGTGGGAGGTACTAGTGAATGATTGTGGTTTAGTAAGAATATTGGTGTTAAGGTTTGTGATTCCCGAAGCATGCACCTATAGTCTCTCGTTATGCGATGAAATTGGAGCATGATTTATTATTGATTGTCTTCCGCATGAGTGGCGGTCGGGGACGAGCGATGGTCTTTTCCTACCAATCTATCCCCCTAGGGGCATGCGTAGTAGTACTTTGCTTCAAGGGCTAATAAACTTTCACAATAAGTATGTGAGTTCTTTATGACTAATGTGAGTCCATGGATTATACACACTCACATTTCTGCAATTTGCTAGCCTCTTCGGTACCGTGCATTGCCCTTTCTCAACTCGAGAGTTGGTGGAAACTTCGCCGGTGCAGCCAAACCCCGTGATATGATACGCTCTATCACACATAAGCCTCATTATATATTCTTCAAAACAGCCACCATACCTACCTATTATGCCATTTCCATAGCCATTCTGAGATATATTTCCATGCAACTTCCATCATCATATACATGACTGATAACCCACAAGTATAGGGGATCGCAAAAATTTTCGAGGGTAGAGTATTCAACCCAAATTTATTGATTCGACACAAGGGGAGCCAAAGAATATTCTCAAGTATTAGCAGCTGAGTTGTCAATTCAACCACACCTGGAAACTTAGTATCTGCAGCAAAGTGAAACTTAGTATCTGCAGCAAAGTGTTTAGTAGCAAAGTAATATGATAGTGGTGGTAACGGTAACAAGGTAAAGACAGCAAAAGTAATGATTTTGGTATTTTTGTAGTGATTGTAACAGTAGCAACGGAAAAGTAAATAAGCGTAAACCAGTATATGGAAAACTCGTAGGCAACGGATCAGTGATGGATAATTATGCCGGATGTGGTTCATCATGTAGCAGTCATAACATAGGGTGACACAGAACTAGCTCCAGTTCATCAATGTAATGTAGGCATGTATTCCGTATATAGTCATACGTGCTTATGGAAAAGAACTTGCATGACATCTTTTGTCCTACCCTCCCGTGGCAGCGGGGTCCTAATGGAAACTAAGGGATATTAAGGCCTCCTTTTAATAGAGAACCGGAACAAAGCATTAGCACATAGTGAATACATGAACTCCTCAAACTATGGTCATCACCGGGAATGGTCCCGATTATTGTCACTTCGGGGTTGCCGGATCATAACACATAGTAGGTGACTATAGACTTGCAAGATAGGATCTAGAACACACATATATTCATGAAAACATAATAGGTTCAGATCTGAAATCATGGCACTCGGGTCCTAGTGACAAGCATTAAGCATAGCAAAGTCATAGCAACATCAATCTCAGAACATAATGGATACTAGGGATCAAACCCTAACAAAACTAACTCGATTACATGATAAATCTCATCCAACCCATACCGTCCAGCAAGCCTACGATGCAATTACTCACGCACGGCGGTGAGCATCATGAAATTGGTGATGGAGGATGGTTGATGATGACGACGGCGACGAATCCCCCTCTCCGGAGCCCCGAACGGATTCCAGATCAGCCCTCCCGAGAGAGATTAGGGCTTGGCGGCGGTTCCTTATCGTAAAACGCGATGAAACTTTCTCTTCGATTTTTTTCTCCCCGAAAGCCAATATATGGAGTTGGAGTTGGCGTCGGAGGGCCACCAGGTAGGGGGGCGCGCCCAGGGGGGAGGGGCACGCCCCCCACCCTCGTGAACAGGGTGTGGGCCCCCTGGCCTTCATCTTTGGCGAGGATTTTTTATTATTTATTATAATATATTCCGTGGAGTTTCAGGTCATTCTGAGAACTTTTGTTTTCTGCACATAAAACAACACCATGGAAATTCTGCTGAAAACAGCGTCAGTCCGGGTTAGTTCCATTCAAATCGTACAAGTTAGAGTCCAAAACAAGGGCAAAAGTGTTTAGAAAAGTAGATACGACAGAGACGTATCAACTCCCCCAAGCTTAAACCCTTGCTTGTCCTCAAGCAATTCAGTTGACAAACTGAAAGAGAAAAAGAAAAACTTTTACAAACTCTGTTTGCTCTTGTTGTTGTAAACATGAAAAGCCAGCATTCAAGTCTCAGCAATTATTACGAACTAACCATACTCACAATGACACGTAGGTCTCACAGTTACTCATATCAATAGCATGATCATCTAGCGAGCCATAATAATAAAACTCGGGTGACAACACTTTCTCAAAATAATCATAACATGATATAACAAAATGGTATCTCGCTAGCCCTTTCTGAGACCGCAAAACATAAATGCAGAGCACCTTTAAAGATCAAAGACTGACTAAACATTGTAATTCATGGTAAAAGAGATCCAGTCAAGTCATACCCAATATAAACCAATAATAATGAATGCAAACGACAGTGTGCTCTCCAGCGGGTGCTTTTTAATAATAAGGGTGATGACTCAACATAAAAGTAAATAGATAGGCCCTTCGCAGAGGGAAGCAGGGATTTGTAGAGGTGCCAGAGCTCGGTTTTGAAATAGAGATAAATTATATTTTGAGCGGCATACTTTCATTGTCAACATAACAACTAAAAGACGACGATATCTTCCATGCTAAACAGATTATAGGCGGTTCCCAAACAGAATGGTAAAGTTTATACTCCCCCTCCTCCACAAGCATCAATCCATGGCTTGCTCGAAACAACGAGTGCCTCCAACATTCAACGGGTCCCAGGGGGAGTTTTGTTTGCAGTTATTTTGATTTAGTTTGCATAAAGCATGGGACTGGACATCCCGAATACCAGCCATTTTCTCGTGAATGAGGAGCGGAGTCCACTCCTCTTGAGAATAACCCGCCTAACACAGAAGATAAGGGCAGCTCTAGTTGACATATGAGCTATTCGAGCATGCAAAACAAAATGTTTATTTGAAGGTTTAGAGTTTGGCACATACAAATTTACTTGGAACGGCAGGTAAATACCGCATATAGGAGGGTATGGTGGACTCATATGGAATAACTTTGGGGTTTAAGGAGTTTGGATGCACAAGCAGTATTCCCGCTTAGTACAAGTGAAGGCTAGCAAAAGACTGGGAAGCGACCAACTGAGAGAGCGACAACAGTCGTAAACATGCATTAAAATTAATTCACACCGAGTACAAGCATGGGTAGGATATAATCCACCATGAACATAAATATCATGAAGGCTATGTTGATTTGATTCAACTACATGCGTGAACATGTGCCAACTCTAGTCACTCAATACATTTAAAGGAGGATACCATCCCATTATACCACATCATAATCATTCTAATAGCATGTTGGCATGCAAGGTAAACCATTATAACTCATAGCTAATCAAGCATGGCATAAGCAACTATAATCTCTAAATGTCATTGCAAATATGTTTACTTCATAACAACTGAATCAGGAACGATGAATCATCATATTTACAAAAACAAGAGAGGTCGAGTTCATACCAGCTTTTCTCTTCCCAATAAGTCCATCATATATCATCATTATTGCCTTTCACTTGCACGACCGAACGGTGTGTATAATAATAATAGTGCACATGCATTGGACTAAGCTGGAATCTGCAAGCATTCAACTCAAGAGAGAAGACAAGTAATATGGGCTCTAAGTTAAATAAACAATCATGCATATAAGAGCCACTAAGCATTTTCAATATGGTCTTCTCGACCCCCAAAGAAAGGAAAGAAAATAAAAACTATTTACACGGGAAAGCTCCCAACAACTAAAAGAAGAACGGGAAATATTTTTGGGTTTTCTTTTTAATTCTCCTACAAGCATGGAAAGTAAACTAACTAATTTTTTTGTTTTTTCTTAAAGTTTAACAAACACACAAGAAGAAAACAGGAAAAAGAAATTTAAACTAGCATGGATATTACAGTGAAAAAGTATGAGCACCGACATCTAGCAATGAGTGTGTGTGAACATGAATGTAATGTCGGTGGGAAATACGTATTCCCCCAAGCTTAGGCTTTTGGCCTAAGTTGGTCTATTGCCAAGGATGGCCTGGCAGATATCCGTAGGTGAAGCTGGGGTCATAGTGTGACGCAACATAGTTGGGATCATAATGTGATGAAGAGGACTCTGATTTCCACTGGCTGGCAACCGTCTCAGGATCCCAAGAATAAACCGACATTCGCGGAGGCTCATCTTGTGGCTCCGGTTTCGGGGCTGGTGCAGGATTCCGATAGGCTTGAACGGCCGCCCACGGAACAATGTGAGGCTCTGCATACAAGTTAAACAAAGAAGGAGCAGGCAAAGTAATAGTCTCAGGGTGATGTTTATCAAAGTATAATTTATATTTGAGCTCTCCATCGCGACTCTTAATAAGAAAATCATGCGCTATCATACTCTTGTAATCTAGATAAGCACGGGGCAGCGCTGTTTCTTCTTTCTCCGCATGCCTAATAGGTATTTCAAAATGTTCAGCTAGGCGCGAAGCATAAATGCCTCCAAATATGGGGCCCTTAGTACGGTTCAAACTTAACCATCTAGCAACAATTCCACCCATACTAACAGAGTTATCGCGGTATAAACCATGGAGCAAAATAATAATATCAGGAATACTAAGGTTCCCACAGTTCCCGCGTCCAATCAAGCAACGACTAGCAAATATGACAAAGTAGCGTAAAACAGGATAATGAATGCTAGTGATCCTCGCATCAGAAACCTTCCTGGTTTCTCCCACCGTGATAGTGTTAATAAAAGCTTCTACTTCGTTACGGTGGGGTTCATCTAAGGTGCCTTCAAATGGTATTCTGCAAACCTTGTAGAATTCTTCTAGTGTCATCTCTTTAACAACGTCATATAAATGAAACTCTACTGTTGGAGGTGATTTCTTAGGGAAAAAATAGAAGTCTTGCACAAAAGTATTCGTGAGTAAGAGATACTGAGGACGTTGGTCATGGAGGAAGTTGGTGAGGCCGGCATTCTCAATCAATACATAGAAGTCTTCATGAATCCCAGCTCTCCTCAAGAAGTCATCGGAGGGCCATTCACACAGCCGGACCTCCGCGGTGCGAGGTAAATTAAATTTGGGCTTCTCCTCTTCCTCCTTTTGTTTTTCCTTAGAGCTTTGGCTCGACGAGCCCCTCAAAAGTCTCTTCATTATTTCTGAAACAATCTGAAATTTTTAGTAACCTCAAATAAAAGTGAACAAACTTCAATAAAATTGATAGCAACAACTCCCACAAGTGCCTAGGGCCTATATCAAGCATTATAACTACTTGGAACCATATAAATTTGACATGCAAGCTCAAGAACATGGCCACCTATGCAGCACAAATTTGCAATGAATAAAGCACTAGAACAAAAACTAATTGGACCAATGGAGGAGTCACATACCAAGGAACAATCTCCCCAAGCAGTTTTGCGAGAGGTGCTTTGAGCAAGGAGATCGAAAATCACAGCAACGGGGGCTGGAACTCGTGCTTGAGTTGGTTTTTCGTGTTTGTGTGAGACAGAGGAAGAAGATGGGTGCAGGAATAAGTGGAGGAGGGCCACCATGGGCCCACGAGGCAGGGGGGCGCGCCCAGGGGGTAGGGCGCGCCCTCCACCCTCGTGACCAGGTGGCAGCTCCCCCGTGGTGATTTTTGCACAGTAAATTCTCAAATATTCCCGAAAAAATCATATTAAATTGGCATGGCATTCTGAGGACTTTTATTTTCGGGATATTTTTATATTGCACGGGTAAGTCAGGAAACAGACAGAAAAATACTATTTTACTTTATTTCTACTAAATAACAAAAAATATAAAGAGGGTACAGAAGGTTGTGCTTCTAGTTTCATCCATCTTGTGATCATCAAAATGAACCCACCAACAAGGTTGATCAAGTCTTGTTAACAAATTCATTCCGAATAATCACGGAACCGGAGAAATTTCGAATGACACTAAGTTACCTCAATGGGGATATGAAAATCCCCAACAATAAGAATATCATACTTTTTCTTGACAGTAGGGAGAGGAAATTCAAAACCCCCAAATATAATCGATGGTGATGAAGTCATGTACCTAGGGTAGGGTCATGAACCTGTCCTAGGTACCCTTCCCAAGGACATCTTTAGAAGAAACTCCCTTCCAGTCGACCTGGAAGGATTCCACTCGACGGACTCGAAGACACTCGACCATGAAGATTCACTCGACCATGAAGAGTCCAAGAGCCAGTCTGTATCCAAACGGTCTGTAATTAAGTAGTCTTTATGGCCATGATGACACTTTATGTAAGGCGTTACCTGTAACGCCAGGCCTTAATGCACTTTAAACCCTCTGCTACGTGGGCTGGCTAGGTCTTGGCAGACACTATATGAGCCACCCCCTCCACTGGCAGAATGGTTCGCACACCTATAACTCATACGCTTATAATCCAGTCGACTGCCTGCGGGCTCCGAGACGTAGGGTTGTTACTTCCTCCAAGAAGGGCCTGAACTCGTAAATCCCTTGCGTATACAACTGCTCCATAGCTAAGATCTTGCCTCTCCATACCTACCCCCATTCTACTGTCAGTCTTAGTACCACGACAGTTGGCGCCCACCTTGGGGCCGGTGTCTTAGCGACTTATTGGAGAAGTTGCAATTGTTCCGGTCGCCTTCATCATGGTTTCTGGCGGAGTTCTGGTCGAGGGCCGCGAGATCCATCTCGGCGCGCTCACGTTCAACGCCGACGACTTCACTTGGCTCCAGGAGGCTCCACTCGACATCGACGCGCTTCCCGTCTGCGGGGCGACGCACTTTCGTGCATGTGTCCGCGGCGTCCTACTGCGGCAACCGTCGGCTCCGTATCGGTTGACTCCTTTGTCGTCCTCCCTCCCTGTCTCCCGCCAGCGCAAGCGCTCTGGTCGGTCGAGACTTCAGCGATGGGTGAGACACGTAGTGGCTCGTCAATCGGCCACCACCCAAGTCACGACAATCAAGCCCGATGAGTCTCTCTACGGCCTGTTCGATCTGTCGACTGGCTCCGTAGAGACTGCATCCGAGTGCGACAGCAGTGATCCAATGGCGGAGGTCCTGATGGTCAATGGGACTCGTAGTCCTCCCGGCTTCCCCCACACTGATGGGGCGGACGGCGGAGGCGACCCCGCTCAGGTCCACGAGGAATATCAACCCGAGCCACTCACTTCTCTGCAAAGGGAAGATCTTCGCCGTCGGAATGTGGATGCTCTGCATACTCCCATCGTAGGAGAAACCCCCGAGGCTCGTGCCTTGGAGGATGCGCGTTTGGCCAACTTGGCTGAGCGCACTCGACTGGAGAACCTCCAGTGAGCACTCGACGAACGCACGCGGCAACGAGTACCCGACTCCAGTCGACGTCAACTCTTTCCACAACCAACTCAGGTATATCGAACCCGGTTCAGAATCTAGCAGCTGCAGCCCGTATCGCAGAGTCAATTCAGCCCTCTCAGTCGGAGGCTGGCAGAGGCTTGATGCAGATCCGAGATTTGCTCCGGGCAGCAAGAGATCAGAATTCGGTGGTGTCACAGTCACGCAATAGGATTCACAGTCGATCCTTCGCTGCGAATACAGTCCAGTCGGCTCATAGCCCAAGGTCGCCTCCGCGGCGTGAGGGACGTGGGGGTCGACGTGATTAGTATGATGACCGATTCGATCGTGATGATCGGCGTCAAGTGCCCACTCCTCCCCCAAGGGGTGGGTCTTACGCCCCTCGGCAGCAAGATGACAGGCGTCAGCACAGTGTTGGGCGGAGATCTCTGGTCGACCCCAGGGAACCAGGCTTTGACGCGAGATCCATCATCGTGCAAGGTTTGGTCGACCGGAACAGAGCTCATCGAGAAGGCCACGACAGAGATGCGCCCACCAGCAGCCGAGTCCATGTCTCAGGACCAGAATGTTTTAGCAGAGCCATCAGAGTCGCGGTGATTCCTCCCAACTTCAGGTTGGCGACTGGGGTAAGTAAGTTCACTGGTGAGTCCAAGCCCGAAACTTGGCTCGAGGACTACCGAGTGGCTGTGCAGATTGGCGGTGGCAATGATGAGGTGGCCATGAAACACCTACCACTCATGTTGGAGGGTTCGGCCAGGGCCTGGTTGAATCAGCTAGCTCCTAGCAGCATTTACACTTGGGAAGATCTTGCCCGAGTGTTCGTCAGGACATTTGACGGAACTTGCAAGCGACCAGCAGGACTGACAGAGCTGCAGGTATGCGTGCAAAAGTCGAATGAGACCCTGAGAAATTACATCCAGAGATGGATCACATTGCATCATACGGTGGAGAACGTGTCTGATCATGAAGCAGTCTGTGCCTTCAAGGATGGTGTTAAGAACAGAGAGTTAAGTTTGAAGTTTGGTCGGACCGGAGATATGACCCTGAGTCGAATGATGGAGATTGCCACCAAATACACCAATGGTGAAGAAGAGGATCGACTCCGGAGTGGCAAATACAAGCCGAGTCAGTCGGAAAAAGGAAACTCCAGTCGGAAGCAGAAGCGGAAAGCCGAGCCAGCTGCTCCTGGAGAGGCCCTGGCCGTGACACAGGGCAAATTCAAAGGGAAACCCAAAGGATCCTGGAACACCAAGAAGGTGAAGGATAAGGAAGGAAATGACGTGATGGATCTGCCATGTCACATCCACACGAAGAAAGACGAAGAGGGTAACTTCATCTACCCAGAACATACCACTCGCCAGTGCCGGCTCTTAATCCAGCAGTTTCAAGGAAAACAGTCCAAGGATAAGGAGAAGGAGTCAGACAAGGCTGTGGACAAAGAGGACAGTGACGAAGGGTACCCCCATGTCAATTCCACCCTGATGATTTTTGCTGACATGGAGAGCAAAAGTCGATTGAAAGTTGTCAACCGTGAGGTGAATATGGTCGCTCCGGCAACACCCAGCTATCTGAAATGGTCTCAGACCGCCATTATGTTCGACCAGTCTGATCACCCGACACACATAGCCACCCCTGGGAGGCAATCTTTGGTGGTCGACCCAGTCGTCGAAGGCACTCGACTGACTAAGGTTCTGATGGATGGCGGCAGTGGATTGAATATATTGTATGCGGAGACGCTAAAAGGAATGGGCATTCCGATGTCCAGACTCAGTTCCAGCAACATGAGTTTCCATGGAGTCATTCCTGGAAAGAAGGCTGAGTCACTCAGCCAAATAGCTCTAGATGTGGTTTTCGGCGATTCGAAGCATTTCCGTAAAGAGAAGCTGACATTTGAAGTCGTGGATTTCCAGAGTGCTTATCACGCTATCTTGGGCAGGCCAGCTTATGCACGGTTCATGGCTCGACCATGTTACGTATACCTCAAACTGAAGATGCCTGGCCCCAAGGGTGTGATCACCATCACTGGCAATCGGAAAAAGGCAGAAGAGTGTTTTCAGAAGGGCTCAAAGATTGCAGTTTCTCAGATAACAGTGGTGGAGCTGGAAGAATATCAGAAAAATGCAGATCCGAGTGATTTATTGCGGGCCAAGAAGCCTGCCACAGAGTCAGCATTCTAGTCGTCTGGTGAGATGAAACCCGTTCACATTCACCCGACCGACCCCAGTGCTGCTCCGACTCATATTTCCACAACACTCGACTCTAAATAGGAAGAAGCGCTCATCCAGTTCCTCCGTGAGAACTGGGAAATCTTTGCATGGAAGCCTGTTGACATGCCGGGTGTTCCCAGGGGGCTAGCTGAGCATCGTTTACGAGTCGACCCAAAAGCAAAACCTGTCAAAGAACATCTTCGACGGTCCGCCATCCAGAAGAGAAAGGCCATTGGCGAGGAGGTGGCTCGGCTCCTGGCAGCGGAGTTTATCCGAGAGGTTTACCACTCCGAGTGGCTTGCCAATGTTGTCATGGTCCCCAAGAAGGACAAGTCACTTCGCATGTGCATCAGTTTCAAACATATCAATCGGGCCTGCCCAAAAGATCATTTTCCTCTTCCTCGCATCGACCAAATTGTCGACTCGACTGCGGGATGTGAGAGATTGTCTTTTTTAGACGCCTATTCCGGGTACCATCAGATCCGTCTGTATGGACCCGACGAGATCAAAACAACTTTCATCACTCCATTCGGGTGCTTTTGCTATGTCACCATGCCATTCGGCCTCAAGAATGCCGGAGCCACATTTATGAGGATGATTCAGAAGTGTTTACTCACTCAAATCAGTCGGAACGTGGAAGCGTACATGGATGATATTGTGGTCAAATCACGGAAGGGTTCTGACCTGCTGACTAACCTCGCCGAAACATTTGCCAATCTCAGGAGATATGATATCAAGCTCAATCCATCAAAGTGCACATTCGGAGTTCCCGGTGGAAAGTTACTCGGTTTTCTCGTTTCCGAACGAGGAATCGACGCTAACCCAGAAAAAGTTGGCACTATACTCCGAATGAAACGCCCTGTGCGTGTGCACGATGTCCAGAAGCTTACTGGATGCTTGGCCGCATTAAGTCGATTCATCTCTCGCCTCGGTGAAAAGGCATTGCCTCTTTACCGACTGATGAAGAAGTCAAACAAGTTTGAGTGGACTCCAGAAGCTGATGCAGCATTTGCCGAGCTAAAAGCTCTGCTATCCACCCAGCCGGTGCTTGCTGCTCCAATCAGCAAAGAGCCTCTGTTGCTTTACATTGCAGCCACAGGACAAGTCGTCAGTACAGTACTTACGGTCGAGCGGGAAGAAGAAGGGAAAGCCTTCAAAGTTCAGCGCCCAGTATATTATCTTTCCGAAGTTTTGACCCCATCGAAGCAAAGATACCCTCATTATCAGAAGTTCGTGTATGGGATCTACATGACCACGAAGAAGGTTGCTCATTATTTCTATGATCATTCCATTACAGTCGTCAGCGACGCCCCACTTTCAGAGATTCTGCACAACAGAGATGCAACTGGTTGAGTGGCGAAATGGGCGATTGAACTCCTTCCCCTTGATATCAAGTTTGAGGCAAAGAAAGCCATTAAGTCCCAAGCAATAGCAGATTTCCTTGCCGAGTGGATTGAACAACAGCAACCTACTCAAGTTCACTCGGAGCATTGGACCATGTTCTTTGATGGCTCTAAGATGTTAAATGGTTCCGGTGCTAGGGTAGTATTGGTTTCCCCCCGAGGAGATAAGCTCAGATATGTGCTCCTGATCCACTTTGATTCCTCCAATAATGAAGCAGAATACGAGGCACTTTTATATGGGTTGCGCATGGCCATTTCACTCGGCGTCCGTTGCCTTATGGTTTATGGCGACTCAGATTTGGTGGTCAATCAGGTGATGAAGGAATGGGACGTTAGAAGCCCAGCCATGACTGGATACTGCAATGCAGTGAGAAAGCTTGAAAAGAAATTTGAAGGGTTAGAGCTCCATCATATACCCCGACTGAAGAATCAAGCGGCTGATGATTTGGCGAAGATAGGTTCCAAGAGAGAAGCCATTCCCAGTGATGTGTTCTTGGAGCATATCCATACTCCATCAGTTAAAGAAGATCCTTTTACCGAAGAAGCTTCGCAGCCCAAAAGTGTCATAGATCCGACTGAAGTTGAAGTTCCAGCAGTGGTCGACCTGATCATGGAAGTGTTGGTGATCGCTCCCGATTGGACAGTGCAGTATATCGCGTATATCTTAAAGAAAGAGCTCCCGGAGGATGAAGAAGAGGCTCGACAAATCGTCCGCCGATCTAAAGCCTTTACCGTGATAAGGGGACAGTTGTACAGAGAAAGCGCGACTGGAGTTGGTCAGAAATGTATAACGCCAGAAGAAGGTCGGATAATCCTTGACGATATCCACTTGGGGACCTGTGGCCATCATGCGTCCTCTCGGACCATTGTGGACAAAGCATACCGAGCAGGATTTTACTGGCCAAGAGCGAATGAAATGACAAAGGAGATAGTCGACAAGTGTGAAGGACGTCAATTTTACTCCAATATGTCACACAAGCCCGCCTCAGCCTTAAAGACCATACCACTCATCTGGCCTTTCGCTGTATGGGGATTGGACATGGTTGGACCTCTGAGAACAGGCAGAAGCGGCTTCACCCATGTGCTGGTAGCAGTCGACAAGTTCACCAAGTGGATTGAGGCTAAACCCATCAAGAATCTTGATGCCGGCACTGCTGTCAGCTTCATCAGGGAGTTGATATTCAGATATGGAGTTCCACACAACATCATCACTGACAACGGGTCAAACTTCGATTCCGAGGAATTCAGAGCTTTCTGCACATCTCAGGGCACACGAGTCGACTATGCTTCAGTCGCTCACCCTCAGTCGAATGGACAGGCAGAACGAGCAAATGGCTTGATTCTCAAAGGGTTGAAACCCCGATTGATGCGCGATCTCAAGCACGCAGCTGGTGCATGGGTCGACGAACTTCTGTCAGTGCTTTGGGGATTAAGGACCACACCTAACCGGTCGACTGGGAGAACTCCGTTCTTCTTGGTCTACGGAGCTGAAGCAGTCTTGCCGAGTGACCTGCTTCACAACGCACCCCGAGTCGAACTCTACAATGAAGCTGAAGCAGAGCAAGCCCGGCAGGACGCAGTCGACCTTCTAGAAGAAGAAAGGGAGATGGCCTTGATCCGATTCACCATTTATCAGCAGGACTTGCGTCGCTTCCACGCCAAAAACGTGAAGAGTCGAGCCTTCCAGGAAGGAGATTTGGTTCTCCAAGTGGATCAACAGAAGCCACACAAGCTTGCTCCTTCTTGGGAAGGCCCCTTCATCGTAACCAAGGTTCTCCACAATGGAGCATACCGTCTTTACAATGTCGAGCACCAGATCGACGAGCCCCGAGCTTGGAACGCCGAGCTGCTCCGCCCCTTTTACACTTAAGTATGCACTCGGAAATGTAATAAAAGTACTTCTGTAGTTCATTTTTCAAAGACAATAGTGTTATAATTTTCCCAGTGATTGTTGTTACTTTTGTTCACATAAAGATCCCCCCAGTGGGTGGCTTAGCTGCGAATCCATTTCGCCTAAGTTTGTAAAAATCCTACCGAGTGGTGAGCCAGCCTCACACTCGGAGGCTTAGCTGCGAATCCGTTTCGCCTAAGGTCAATAAAATCATACCGAGTGGTGATCCAGCCTCCCACTCGGAGGCTTAGCCGTAGTCCAAGTACTCGCCTAAGTTCAATAAAATCCTATCGAGTGGTGAGCTAGCCTCCCACTCGGAGGCTTAGCTGCAGTCCAAGTGCTCGCCGAAGTTCAATAAAATCTACCAAGTGGTGAGCCAGTCTCCCACTCGGAGGCTTAGCTGCAGTCCAAGTACTCGCCTATGTTTCAACGAAATCCTACCGAGTGGTGAGCCAGCCCCCCACTCGGAGGCTTAGCTGCAGTCCAGGTACTCGCCTAAGTTTCAACAAAATCCTGCCGAGTGGCGAGCCAGCCTCCCACTCAGGGGCTTAGCTACAGCATAGCCCTCGCCTAAGTACAAGTATAACGTGCGCTCCGCAAGGAAGACGAGGTGCAGGTCGACTGCTACCCTCTCCTTCCGAGCTACGCCACAAGTATAATGTGCACTCCGCAAGGAAGACGAGGTGTAGGTCGACTGCTACCCTCTCCTTCCAAGCCACGCCACAAGTATAATGTGCGCTCCGCAAGGAAGACAAGGTGCAGGTCGATTGATGCCTTCTTCTTCATAGGTACGCCACAGAAACCCTACCGAGTGGAGAGCAGACCTCCCACTCGGGGGCTTAGCTGCAGCCCAGTGCTCGCCTAAGATTTTGGAAATCCTACCGAGTGGAGAGCAGACCTCCCACTCGGGGGCTTAGCTGCAGCCCAGCGCTCGCCTAAGTTCTTGAAAATCCTACCGAGTGGAGAGCAGACCTCCCACTCGGGGGCTTAGCTGCAGCCCAGCGCTCGCCTAAGTTTTTGAAAATCCTACCGAGTGGAGAGCAGACCTCCCACTCGGGGGCTTAGCTGCAGCCCAGCGCTCGCCTAAGTTTTTGAAAATCCTACCGAGTGGAGAGCAGACCTCCCACTCGGGGGCTTAGCTGTAGCCCAGCGCTCACCTAAGTTCTTGAAAATCCTACCGAGTGGAGAGCAAACCTCCCACTCGGGGGCTTAGCTGCAGCCCAGTGCTCGCCTAAGAATGATAAGGTACAAGTCGTTTGCAATATGTGCTTCATCCTAGCCTGCAAAAGGGGCATCTCAAACACCAGGGTATAGACCAAGCGAAAGACGGCGTTAGTTCGAAGGCAGATGCAAACATATGCAACATCGAATCCAAGTTCAGATAACGTCTTACAGAACCAGAAGTGCTAGGCACTAAGCCCGCTAAAGTTTATCGGTTACAAAAACCACTCGGCATACCGAGGCAAATTTAAAGCATCAAGCATAGAAGTTTTTTACCCTCCTGTGGAGGGCTGGAAGGCGCAACGAATTCGTCCAGGTCGATTCCATCTGTGATCCGAGTGGCAGCGGCGATGAAGGTCTCCATGAAGGATCGGAAGTCATGCTTTTTGGTATTGGCCACCTTGAGAGCTGCCAGCTTGTCCTCTCGCGCTTCCTTACAGTGAACACGGGCCAAAGATAGAGCAACGTCCGCACCGCACCTGGCAGAAGACTTCTTCCATTCTCGCACTCGACTTGGAACATCGTTCAGTCGAGTCATCAGAGACTCAAGGTCATTCTGAAGGCCAGAGTGCTGTGTCGATGCGAGAAGTTGCAACCTTCAGCCTTGCAAGATAGTCGACAACGACAGCAACGCGAGACTCAAGTCGGAGCACATTCATAGCGGCTTCGTCCTTCACAGGAGAGTTGATGGGATCTAGGCTCGTCTCCAGTCGACCAGTATCCTCCTCAAAGTTCTGGCAGAACTCTGCAGACACAACCCCAAAGTTAAGACAGCAGTTTGATGGCAAGATCATAGTTAAAAGGCCTGTCTGATACAAAGGATTACCTTCGAGCATGAGGAATAGCTTCTTGGCGAGTCCTCCCAGATAAGCCTCCAGATCATTCTTCTTTCCCGCCAACTCGCTGGCCTTGTCACTCAAAGCAATCTTGTCATTCTTCAGTCGGCTGACCTCCTTGTTGGCCGCATCAAGAGCAGCTTTTAGATTGGTATTTTCCTCTTCAAGCTTGGTGATTGAGGCCAGCTTTTCTTCTACGAGCTTGGTTTTCTCTGAAGCTGCTTTCTGCGCCTCAGCAAAGTCAAGATCCTTCTTCTTCAGAGAATCCCTCAGTTTATCTGCAAAATCACAGTGAAATCAGACTTAGGAATGAATAAGAAACAAAGACAGTCATCAAGGTTCTCACCAAACATACCTTTTGCCTCCTCCTTCGCCTTCGTGAAGTTCTCCTGGACAAGCTTCAGATCAAGTTCGAGCTGGATATGCTTGTTCTCCAACTCAGTATAACGAGCTGCAAGCTCGCAAGATTTCTGCGAAGAACCAATCGACAGACGTCAAAGTTAGGTCACTTCCGAGTGACTAAGGAAAAATCATAGCATTTCTAAGACTACAGCCGAATCTAAACATTCGACTGTAGTCTCGGGGACTACACCCAGTGGGTGCACTCAGCGTGCCCCCACTAGTTCTATCAGCCAGAGTCGATCAGTCGACCAAAAAAAAGACAGAAAGGCTAACCACCAGCAGATAGCCACAAAAAAGAGGTGTTCTTCAGACTGTAGTCGACTGCCAGCAGTCGACCACAGTCTCGGGGAATACATCCAGTGGGTGCACTCAGCGTGCCCCCCACCGGTCTATGATTCCATTCGACCTGATCGAGTAAAGAAAATAACGAGAAACAACTTAAGACATAAAGACTATGGTCGACTGCCAGCAGTCCACCATAGCCTTGGGGACTACACCCAGTGGGTGCACTCAGCGTGCCCCCACCAATCCAGAATTTCAATCGACGCACCCAGTGGGTGTACGAGAAATACTAAGATTTTCAGAAAAAAAGTTTTCAGGTATCATATCCTAACAGAACAGGCGGTGATCGACTAACCTGAACATTGCTCTGAAGAGCTGAACTGGCATCATAAGCCGCTTGACTGGCGTCTCGGATCGCCTTCACTTGCTCCATCATGACCCCTGCCTGGCGTATGGCTTCTTTAACAGCGCTTGCTTGGTCTTCTGGGACGTGGTGGGTCGAGAAAAGCGAAGGCTGATCAACACTCGATGACGAAGGGCGTGCACTCGTCAGCGGCACCGCAAAGGATACGGTAGGCCGAGTGATGTTGTCCCCCTCCACAACCAACGTCTTGGGTGCTGACACGACCTAAGCTGCCTTGCCAGCAGACGCTTTCCTATTCCTCCTCTGCCTCAGTGGTTCCTTGTCATCGTCATCAGGAAGGTCAATGATGATGTTAGTTGGAGCTGCAGAAAAGAGTCAAAGTTAAAGACAAAGACCCTACCGACTGAAGACGGAACTACAAAGGTCATACCAGGGTTGGAAGTGACAACATCTTCCATTTCGTGGTCTTCAGGTCTGGTCGAGGTATCAGAAGTAGCAGCACTACAGTTTCAGAAATCAGTCGGTCAGCTAACGAATCGACCAAGAGTAAATCCATGAGAAACAAGGAGACACAAGTTACATCATTACCCAGAAATAGTGGGAATCGCCATCCTAATCTTCGGTAAGGCCTTCGTCGGCTTTGACGGCGCCACTTGAGATTGCTTCGGCGCTTTTTCAGTCGGCATCGGAGAGGTTGTCCGAGGACGCTTGGTCGACTGAACAACAGGCGCAACTCCTTTGCCACGCTCGACTGCAGGATCATGGACAAGTTTGGATCTCCTTTCGGAACGGGGAGGCGCGACTTCCTCCTCCTCTTCCTCGTCGAAGCCAGCATCTTCATCACCCTCATCGCCATCCGATTCCCACTCCTCTTGACTTTCACCTCCACTTCCTTCCTCCTCCTCAGTCGGTGCCTGCGCCCCGTTGGGCATCGAATACAACTTAGTGGTAGCCTGGAAGACAACAAAACAAGACAAGGGTCAATCAACCAATTTGCAGTGAAACAAAATGAATGAAACAGGATCACAACCGGGGATAAGTGGTCATACCGTGTCTAGTTCATAAGACTGGTCGAGCGGTGGGATCCTCCTAGCCCCACGAGGGTTGTCTTTGTTCCCCGTGATGGCAACCATCATCTCTCTAGTGTGGCATCGTCGACCTCCTCTGGGTGGACCCGAGTGGTGTCCTCGGTACCAGAGTACAACCATATCGGGTGGCCTCGGTACTGGAGTGGCTGAATGCGCCATTGAAGAAAAACCTCCAAAAGATCCATGCCAGTGACCCCGTCGCGAATGAGTTGAACTACACGCTCCATCAACATTTTAACCAGAGCCTTTTCCTCCGAAAGTACCTTCAGGGAAGATGGTTTGTTCACTCGGTCCATGGAGAACGGAGGGAGACCAGTCGACTGCCCCGGCGTCGACTCGTCTTGGCAGTAGAACCAAGTCGGCTGCCACCCTCTAACCGATTCGGGAAGGGTCATGGCTGGAAAAGCACTCTTACTCCTCATTTGGACCCCGAGACCCCCACACATCTGGATTACTTTGGTCCTCTCGTCATTCGAACTCGCCTTTTTCACCGTCTGAGAACGACAAGTGAATATGTGCTTGAAGAGACCCCAGTGCGGCCGACAACCCAGGAAGTTCTCGCACAGAGACACGAAAGCGGCGAGATAGGCAATGGAGTTGGGAGTGAAGTTATGGAGTTGTGCCCCGAAGAAGTTCAGAAACCCTTGAAAGAAAAGATTCGGCGGCAGAGAGAACCCGCGATCGACATGGGTGGCTAAGAGAACGCACTCACCCTCTTGAGGCTGCGGTTGCCATTCCGCCCCCAGAAGCCTTGCTGACCCATGGGAGATCAGTCCCTCATGGGCCAGATCGTCGACATCCTTCTGGGTGATGGTCGAGCGGATCCAGTCTCCTTGGACCCAGCCTTGCGGCAGGCGGGACTGCGATGAAGATCCGCCCCGACTGGTCGCTCTCCCCTTCACTTTCACCGTCCCTGTCGCCTTCTTCGCTCGCTCCAAGGCCGCCGTCTTCTCCTTCACCATCGTCGCTGGCGAGGCGCACGAGGAGCAGATGAGTGGAGATAAAAGCGGGCGCAGCGGGCGAGGTTGAGGAATGGGGAGAGGGGAATGAAGACGCACTGTTCAAAAACCCCCGTCCGACGCCTTATATAAGGTCACTTCCGAGTGGCTGACCGGTAGGCCCGGGCGATCCTGTCAAATCCCGAAACAGTCGCGCGGGCGATACGTGGCGAAAAAGGCAGTGCGGAAATCAAGGCGTCTTTGCCTTATCCCATCCGAGTATCGCGGTCTTCTCTGCTTTGCGCGCTTCCCAAAATTCAGATCCCACTAAATCCGCTAACAGCAGAGCAACTTGTCAGACGGAAGATCTCCTACGATTCGTCGCTCGGAAATCTCCAAGTTCATAAAGTTCACTCGACAATTTTAAAGAATGGATCAAGGCGACTGAAAGAGAAGTTGACGCCATCGCTAAGAAGTCATTGATCCATAGTGAGACACACTCGCAGCACAAAAATCAGGTCAGAAATACTATCAACTCCTTCCTCACTCAAACCTCGATCCATTCGAGGGCTAATGGTGAAGTCATGTACCTAGGGTAGGGTCATGAACCTGTCCTAGGTACCCTTACCAAGGACATCTTTAGAAGAAACTCCCTTCCAGTCGACCTGGAAGGATTCCACTCGACTGACTCGAAGACACTTGACCATGAAGATTCACTCGACCATGAGGAGTCCAAGAGCCAGTCTGTATCCAAACGGTCTGTAATTAAGTAGTCTTTATGGCCATGATGACACTTTATGTAAGGCGTTACCTGTAACGCCAGGCCTTAATGTACTTTAAACCCTCCGCTACGTGGGCTGGCTGGGTCTTGGCAGACACTATATAAGCCACCCCCCTCCACTGGCAGAAGGGTTCGCACCCCTGTAACTCATACGCTTATAATCTAGTCGACCGCCTCCGGGCTTCGAGACGTAGGGCTGTTACTTCCTCCAAGAAGGGCCTGAACTCGTAAATCCCTTGCGTATACAACTACCCATAACTAAGATCTTGCCTCTCCATACCTACCCCCCATTCTACTGTCAGTCTTAGTACCACGACAGATGGAACTTTTCCAATAGAGTTGATACTATAAACTTGAGGTTGTTTCCTCGGAAAGTGTACCGTATGCCCATTACCATTAACATGAAAAGTGACATTGCCTTTGTTGCAATCAATAACAGCCCCATCGGTATTAAGGAAAGGTCTTCCAAGAATAATAGACACACTATCATCCTCGGGAATATCAAGAATAACAAAGTCCGTTAAAATAGTAACGTTCGCAACCACAACAGGCAAATCCTCACAAATACCGACAGGTATAGCAGTTGATTTATCAGCCATTTGCAAAGATATTTCAGTAGGTGTCAACTTATTCAAATCAAGTCTACGATATAAAGAGAGAGGCATAACACTGACACCGGCTCCAAGATCACATAAAGTAGTTTTAACATAATTTATTTTAATGGAGCATGGTATAATAGGCACTCCGGGATATCCAAGTTTCTTTGGTATTCCACCCTTAAAAGTATAATTAGCAAGCATGGTGGAAATTTCAGCTTCATGTATCTTTCTTTTATTAGTAATAATATCCTTCATATACTTAGCATAAGGATTTGTTTTAAGCACATCAGTTAATCGCATACGCAAAAAGATGGGTCTAATCATTTCAGCAAAGCGCTCGAAATCCTCATCATCCTTTTTCTTGGATGGTTTGGGAGGAAAAGGCATGGGTTTCTGAACCCATGGTTCTCTTTCTTTACCATGTTTCCTAGCAACAAAGTCTCTTTTATCATAACGTTGATTCTTTGATTGTGGGTTATCAAGATCAACAACAGGTTCAACTTCTACATCATTATCATTACTAGGTTGAGCATCATCATGAACATTATCATTAACATTATCACTAGGTTCATGTTCATCACCTGATTGTGTTTCAGCATCAGACATAGAGATATCATTTGGATTATCAGGTGGTTCAGCAATAGGTTCACTAGAAGTTTGCATAGTCCTATCATTTTTCTTTTTCTTCCTCTTAGAAGAACTAGGTACATCAATATTGTTTCTCTGAGAATCTTGCTCGATTCTCTTAGGGTGGCCTTCAGGATACAAAGGTTCCTGAGTCATTCTACCAATTCTAGTAGCCACTCTAACAGCATAGTCATTTTTCTTACTATTCATTTCATCAAGCACTTCTTTCTGAGCTTTAAGTACTTGTTCTACTTGAGTGGTGACCATAGAAGCATGTTTGCTAACAAGTTTAAGTTCACCTCTAATATCAGCCATATAATCACTCAAGCGTTTAATCATAAAGGTATTCTGTTTTAATTGTCTACCAAAATAAGCATTAAAGTCATCTTGCTTAAACATAAAGTCATCAAACTCATCCAAGCACTGACTAGCAATTTTAGTAGGAGGAACTTCAGCTTTATCGTATCTATAGAGAGAATTTACCTTTACTACCTGTGTCGGGATATCGGGAGGTTCTTCAGTAAATAAGTAATTGAGATCATATACTTCTTCAACTGGTGGTAAATTAAGACCATGTATTTCTTCAATAGGAGGTAAATTCTTAACATCTTCAGCTTTAATACCTTTTTCTTTCATAGATTTCTTTGCCTCTTGCATATCTTCGGGACTGAGAAATAGAACACCTCTCTTCCTCGGAGTTGGTTTAGGAATAGGCTCAGTAATTGGCTCAGGAGTTGGCTCAGGAGTTGGCTCAGAGTTGGCTCAGGAGGTGCCCAATTATTTTCATTTGCCAACATATTATTCAATAAAATTTCAGCGTCATCCGGTGTTCTTTCCCTGAAAAGAGAACCAGCACAACTATCCAGGTAATCTCTGGAAGCATCAGTTAGTCCATTATAAAAGATATCAAATATTTCAGGTTTCTTAAGAGGATGATCAGGCAAAGCATTAAGTAACTTGAGAAGCCTCCCCCAAGCTTGTGGGAGACTCTCTTCTTCAATTTGCACAAAATTGTATATTTCCCTCAAAGTAGCTTGTTTCTTATGAGCAGGGCAATATTTAGCAGAGAAGTAATAAATCATATCCTGGGGACTTTGCACACAACCAGGATCATGAGAATTAAACCATTTCTTAGCATCACCCTTTAATGAGAACGGAAATATTTTAAGTAAATAAAGGTGGCGCGATCTCAGATTATTAGTAAACATGGCAGCTATATCATCTAACTTACGAAGATGTGCCACGACAGTTTCAGATTCATAGCCATAAAAAGGATCAGATTCAACCAAAGTAATTATATCTGGATCGACAGAAATATCATAATAATCATAATCAGGAACACAGATAGGTGAAGTAGCAAAAGCAGGGTCGGGTCTCATCCTACCTCTAAAAGATTCTTTACTCCACTTAATTAGCAACCTCTTACGTTCAAGACTATCCTGGCAAGCAAGAACGGCTTCAAAAGATTTAGCACTAAAAAGATAACCCTCGGGAATAGAAGGCATAGGTTCATCATCACTAACATCATCGTGTTCAGGTTCAATAATTTCTCTTTCTCTAGACCTAGCAATTTGCTCATCAAGAAATTCACCGAGTGGCACAGTAGTATCAAGCATAGAAATAGTTTCATCATAAGTATCATGCATAGTAGAAGTGGCATCATCAATAACATGCGACATATCAGAATCAATAGCAGTAGAAGGTTTAGGTGTCGCAAACTTACTCATAACAGAAGGAGAATCTAGTGCAGAGCTAGATGGCAGTTCCTTACCTCCCCTCGTAGTTGAGGGCAAAATAGTAGTTTGATCATCTTTCAAGTTCTTCATAGTGTCCAGCAGATATAAATCCCAAATGACTCAAAGAATAGAGCTATGCTCCCCGGCAACGGCGCCAGAAAAAGGTCTTGATAACCCACAAGTATAGGGGATCGCAACAGTTTTCGAGGGTAGAGTATTCAACCCAAATTTATTGATTCGACACAAGGGGAGCCAAAGAATATGCTCAAGTATTCGTAGCTGAGTTGTCAATTCAACCACACTTGGAAACTTAGTATCTGCAGCAAAGTGTTTAGTAGCAAAGTAATATGATAGTGGTGGTAACGGTAACAAGGTAAAGACAGCAAAAGTAATGATTTTGGTATTTTTGTAGTGATTGTAACAGTAGCAACGGAAAAGTAAATTATCGTAAACCAGTATATGGAAAACTCGTAGGCACCGGATCAGTGATGGATAATTATGCCGGATGTGGTTCATCATGTAGCAGTCATAACATAGGGTGACACAGAACTAGCTCCAGTTCATCAATGTAATGTAGGCATGTATTCCGTATATAGTCATACGTGCTTATGGAAAAGAACTTGCATGACATCTTTTGTCCTACCCTCCCGTGGCAGCGGGGTCCTAATGGAAACTAAGGGATATTAAGGCCGCCTTTTAATAGAGAACCGGAACAAAGCATTAGCACATAGTGAATACATGAACTCCTCAAACTACGGTCATCACCGGGAATGGTCCCGATTATTGTCACTTCGGGGTTGCCGGATCATAACACATAGTAGGTGACTATAGACTTGCAAGATAGGATCTAGAACACACATATATTCATGAAAACATAATAGGTTCAGATCTGAAATCATGGCACTCGGGCCCTAGTGACAAGCATTAAGCATAGCAAAGTCATAGCAACATCAATCTCAGAACATAATGGATACTAGGGATCAAACCGTAACAAAACTAACTCGATTACATGATAAATCTCATCCAACCCATCACCGTCCAGCAAGCCTACGATGCAATTACTCACGCATGGCGGTGAGAATCATGAAATTGGTGATGGAGGATCGTTGATGATGACGACGGCGACGAATCCCCCTCTCCGGAGCCCCGAACGGACTCCAGATCAGCCCTCCCGAGAGAGATTAGGGCTTGGCGGCGGCTCCGTATCGTAAAACGCGATGAAACTTTCTCTCCGATTTTTTCTCCCCGAAAGCCAATATATGGAGTTGGAGTTGGCGTCGGAGGGCCACCAGGGGGCCCACGAGGTAGGGGGCGCGCCCCCCACCCTCATGAATAGGGTGTGGGCCCCCTGGCCTTCATCTTTGGTGAGGATTTTTTATTATTTATTATAAGATATTCCGTGGAGTTTTAGGTCATTCCAAGAACTTTTGTTTTCTGCACATAAAACAACACCACGGCAATTATGATGAAAACAACGTCAGTCTGTGTTAGTTCCATTCAAATCATACAAGTTAGAGTCCAAAACAAGGGCAAAAGTGTTTGGAAGAGTAGATACGACGGAGACGTATCAATGACTTGAGTGTTCATTGTCATATTGCCTTGCATGATCGTAAGATACCTAGCATGATATTTTCATGGCTTGTCCATTTGATATCTTTGCTATGCTAGATCATTGCATATCCTGGTACACTGCCAGAGGCATTCATATAGAGTCATGGTGTATTAGTTTTATCTCGTTGAAATATCGAGTTGTAAGTAAATAAAAGTGTGATGATCATTATTATTAGAGCATTTCCCCAGTGAGGAAAGGATGATGGAGACTATGATTCCCCTACAAGTCGGGATGAGACTCCAGACGAAAATTTTAAAAAAGAAAAAAGAGAGGCCAAAAAGAGCCCCCCCCCAAAAAAAGAGAAAACAAAAAAAAATGAAATGAGAGAAAAAGAGAGAAGGGGCAATGCTACTATCCTTTACCACACTTGTGCTTTAGAGTAGCACCATGTTTTTCATATAGAGAGTCTCCTATGTTGTCACTTTCATATACTACTGGGAATTTTTCATTATAGAACTTGCCTTGTATATTCCGATGATGGGCTTCCTCCAATGGCCGAGGTCTTCATGAGCAAGCAAGTTGGATGCACACCCACTTAGTTTTCAGTTTGAGCTTTTATACACTTATAGCTTTTAGTGCATCCATTGCATGGAAATCCCTACTCCTCGCATTGACATCAATTAAAGGGCATCTCCATAGCCCATTGATTAGCCACGTCGATGTGAGACTTTCTTCCTTTCTGTCTTCTCCACATTAGCTCTATCACCGTACTCTATTCCACCTTGATACGTCCATTGTGCATCATGTTTTCTTACTGGTATTTATAATGTTTTTATCCATAATAATGCTTGTTGGAGTAATTCTAATTCCTTTTCTCTCATAGCAAGGTACACACCAAGAGGGAGAATTCTGGCAGCTGGAAATCTGGACCTGAAAAAGCTACGTCAGGCTACCTATTCTGCACAACTCCAAACAAGTTGAACCTTCATGGAGAATTTTTATGGAATATTTAAGGAATATTGGAGCAAATAACTACCAGAGGGGGCCCACCAGGTGGGCACAACCCACCTGGGCGCGCCAGGGAGCCCAAGCACGCCCTGGTGGGTTGTGCCCTCCTCGGCCCACCTACACTGCCCATCTTCTGGTATATAAGTCATTTTGACCTAGAAAAATAAGGGGAGGACTTTCGGGACGAAGCGCCGCCGTCTCAAGGCGAAACCTGGGCAGGAGCACTTTTGCCCTCCGACGTAGCGTTTCCGCCGGGGGAACTTCCCTCCAGGAGGGGGAAATCATCGTCATCATCATAACCAACAACTCTCCCATCTCGGGGAAGGCAATCTCCGTCAACATCTTCACCAGCACCATCTCATCTCAAACCCTAGTTCATCTCTTGTATTCAATCTTGTTACCGAAACTATAGATTGGTGCTAGGGGGTGACTAGTAGAGTAGTGTTGATTACATCTTGTAGTTGATTACTATATGGTTTATTTGGTGGAAGATTACATGTTCAGATCCATTATGCTATTTAGTTCCCCTCTGATCATGAGCATGTTGATTATTTGTGAGTAGTTACTTTTTTTCTTGAGGTCACGGGAGAAATCATGTTGCAAGTAATCATGTGAATTTGATCTGTGTTTGATATTTTGATAGTATGTATGTTGTGATTCCCTTAGTGGTGTCATGTGAACGTCGACTACATGACACGTCACCATATTTGGGCCTAAGGGAATGCACTGTGGAGTAGTAAATAGATGGTGAGTTGCGAGAGTCACAGAAACTTAAACCCCAGTTTATGCACTATTCCGTAAGGCACCGATTGGATCCTAGAGTTTAATGCTATGGTTAGAATTTATTCTTAATACTTTTCTCGTAGTTGCGGATGCTTGCGGGAGGGTTAATCATAAGTAGGAGGTTTGTTCAAGTAAGAACATCACCTAAGCACCGGTCCATCCACATATCAAATTATCAAAGTAGCGAACACAAATGAAACCTACATGACGAAAGTAACTAGATGAAATTCCCGTGTACCCTCAAGAACGCTTTGCTTGTTATAAGAGACCATTTTGGCCTGCCGTCTGAAAAGGATTGGGCTGCCTTGCTGCATACTTATTGTTACTATCGTTACTTGCTCGTTACAAATTATCTTACTACTCGCAACTTAAAGTTTCAGCACTTGCAGACATTACCTTACTAAAAACTACTTGTCATTTTCTTCTGCTCCTCGTTGGGTTCAACACTCTTACTTATCAAAAAGAGCTACAATTGATCCCCTATACTTGTGGGTCATCAAGGCTATTTTCTGGCCCCGTTGCCGGGGAGTGAAGCGCTCTTGATAAGTGGAATTCGGTAAGGAAACATTTATATAGTGTGCTGAAATTTGTTGTCCTTGTTACTATGGAAAACAATCCTTTGAGGGGTTTGTTCTGGGTATCTTCTCCTCATCCGGAACCACAATTAGTTACCCCTCAACCTACTGCACCTACTGAAAATATTGAATATGAAATCCCTTCGGGTATGATAGAACAATTGCTAGCTAATCCTTATGTAGGAGATGGAACTGAACATCCTGATATGCACTTGATACATGTGGAACAAATTTGTGGATTGTTTAAGCTTGCAGGTTTACCCAGGGATGAAGTGATGAAAAAGGTTTTCCCTTTATCTTTGAAGGGAAAAGCATTGGCATGGTATAGGCTATGCGATGATATTGGATCATGGAATTGGAATCGTTTGAAATTGGAGTTCCATCAAAAAAATTTATCCTATGCATCTAGTTCATCGTGATCGGAATTATATATATAATTTTTGGCCTCGTGAAGGAGAAAGTATTGCTCTAGCTTGGGGGAGGCTTAAGTCGATGTTATATTCATGCCCCAATCATGAGCTCTCAAGAGAAATTATCATTCAGAATTTTTATGCTCAGCTTTCTCGTAATGATCAAACCATGCTTGATACTTCTTGTACTGATTCTTTTATGAAGAAGACTATTGAATTCCGGTGGGATCTTTTGGAAAGAATTAAATGCAACTCTGAAGATTGGGAACTTGATGAAGGTAAAGAGTCAGGTATAAAGCTTAAGTATGATTGTGTTAAATCTTTTATGGATACCGATGCTTTTCAAAAGTTTAGCACTAAATATGGACTTGACTCTGATATAGTAGCCTCCCTTTCTGAATCATTTGCTACTCATGTTGAGTTTCCTAAAGAGAAGTGGGTTAAATATCACCCACCTATTAAAGATGAAATTAAAGAACCAGTACCAGTTAAAGAAGAAACTATACTTAATAATATTGATCCAGTTGTTCCTTCTGCTTATATTGAGAAACCACCTTTCCCTGTTAGGATAAAAGAACATGCTAAAGTTTCAACTGTGTTTAACAAAAGCTATGTTAGAACACCTAAACCTGATGAACAAATTAAAAGTAGAACCTAGCATTGCTATGGTTAAAGATCTCTTGGAAGAAGATATGGATGGGCATGTTATTTACTTCTGTGAAGAAGCTGCTAGAATTGCTAAACCTGATGGAAAAGATAAACATAGACCTATTGTTGGCATGCCTGTTATTTCAGTTAAAATAGGAGATCACTCTATCATGGTTTATGTGACATGGTTGCTAGTGTGAGTGCTATTCACCACTCCTTATATGAAGAAATTAGAGATGAAATAGCACCTACTGAAATGCAAGACACAGATGTTACTATTAAACTTGCTAATAGAGATACTATATCACCAATTGGGATTCTTAGAGATGTTGAAGTCTTGTGTGGGAAGACAAAATACCCTACTGATTTTCTTGTTCTTACCACCCCACAAGATAATTTTTGTCCCATTATATTAGGTAGACCTTTCTTGAACACCGTCAATGCTAAGATAGATTGCAAGAAACAAATTGTGGGTGTTAGCTTTGGGGATGAGTCTCATGAGTTTAATTTTTCCAAGTTTAGTATAAATCATCATGAAAAATAATTGCCTAGTAAGGATGAATTAATTGGCCTTGCTTCTATTGCCGTGCCACCTACTGATCCTTTAGAGCAATACTTGCTAGACCATGAGAATGATTTACATATGCATGAAAGAAATGAAATAGATAAGATCTTCTTTGAACAACGTCCTCTGCTTAAACACAATTTGCCTATTGAAACTCTTGGAGGTCCTACTCCACCTAAGGGTGACCCTGTGTTTGAATTAAAATAATTTTTTTGACTGTACACGGTAGGGCAAAAACCCACTGCAATTTTATTATTATTTAAAGGTAAGAAAGACAAAAAGGTTCCACTGTACATAAGGCTTGAGATAAGCCAAGGAAAAAAAGAGAAAGAAAACTAGCAACTAAGAACTAGGATTACAACACAAGATTATCCAGCCAATAACAGTAGGCTCCAGCATAACTCTTCTTAATTCTAAATCTAAGAAGATTGAGCTCCTCCAGGAAGATGGCTTTCCACCTTTGAATGTTAGGCTGAATTGCTTGGAATATCAGATTGTTCCTGGAGATCCAGATAGCCCAAGAAGCAAGGATGATTATCTCCATGAAGAAAGGCACATGAAGTTTCTGCTTGAGATCAAGAAAATCTTCCATGATTGAAACATTTGCCTGCCTTGAAGGGCAAACCAGGTCCCAGCATTGAGCTGCAAAAGGGCAAGTCCAGAAAAGGTGCTGCAGAGTTTCTTCCTATGGGCAATTGTTGACAGCACAATTATAGTTACCCAGCTGAAAAGATTTCCTTCTCAGAAGATTTCTAGTATTGAGCCTGTCATGAAGTAGTCTCCAAAAAAACACCTTGTGTTTTGGCCGACAAGAGCTGTTCCAGATCCAGTTGAACTGCTGTGGCACAATTTTAACCCCCGTCATAACTTTATATGCCTTAGCAACTGAGAATTGCTCATTTCCCCAGATGTAACTCCAGGTGTCAGTATAATCTAAAGTACCAGAGGCCCTTAAAGCAATGCATATGTCCTCCATAGCCTCAAATTCCTGGAAAGCTTGCACAGTCAGTGGTAGATGGAATAGGTCCTCTAAGTATCCAGTTTGGAGAATAGTGTGAACAGTAGCATCCTTGTTTTTCACAAAAGAGAATAAATGAGGGAACATGTCTTGCAAACAAGCAGAGTGCCAAAGATCAGTCCAGAAAAAAGCACTCTTGCCATCACCTATGTTGCATCTGGCCAAAGACTTATAGTTATCAATCAGCTTAAGGTTTCCTTCCACCAAAAAGATCCAATCCAGCTATTACCAGGCAGAGAATCATTGTTGTAATATGATTCCCAAATCAAGTTGACCCAGGGAATATTGTGTCTGTTGTAGAACTTATGTAGATTCTTAAGAAGCAGGGCCTTATTCTGAACAAAAATATCTATCACTCCCAAGCCACCTTGATTTTTTAGGTCTACACACAGTGCTCCATGCCGCCATGGAAGGTCTATGGTCTTCCAGATCAGGTCCTCTCCAAAGGCAATGTCTCAAGTACTTTATGGCTTGGGTTTTGATGGTGACAGGCACATCAAGGCATCCCATGAGATAGATAAAAAATGAGTTTAGGACAGATTTCACTAGCAGCAATCTCCCAGCCATTGTCATAAAGGTGGACAAACCCACAAGATTCTTCTGCAGTCTTGTGACAAGAGGAAATCATTGCTCAATAGTAGGTTTATCGAGGCCTAGGGGTGCTCCCAAATATTGGATTGGAAATGATTCCTTCTTGCAATGAAAAGTATTTATCAAAATCTCCACCTTCTCTTCTGGCACATTTATTGGAATCATACTTGATTTATTGTAGTTTACTTTAAGGCCAGTGGCATCTGCAAAAGTATTGAGAAGGGCTTTGAGGCAATGTAGTTGCTTTGCATCTGCTTGTAGAATAACCAGGGTGTCATCAGCAGACTGGACAATTGGAAAGTCTGGGCATGACTCCAGTTGCAAGGGAGAAGTTATCAAGCCCAGGTGCATTGCCTTGTTTAGAATTGACTGAAGTAGGTCAGCAGCAAGCACAAAAAGGAGAGGGGATAGTGGGTCCCCCTGCCTTACACCTCTAAGGCAATAAATTTTTTTTCTAGGAACACCATTAAGCAATGTAGCAGATGAAGCAGAAGTAAACAATAATTTGATCCATGACACTTTGAAGTATCCTTATATTGATGAAAAGAAGATATATCCTATTATTATAAGTGCTAACCTTTCAGAACATGAAGAAGAAAGCTTATTGAAAGTTCTAAGGAAGCACCAAGCCGCTATTGGATATACTCTTGATGATTTAAAGGGCACTAGTCTCACTCTATGTCAGCACAAAATTAATATGGAACCTAATGCTAAACCAATTGTTGATAATCAATGTTGGTTAAATCCGAAAATGAAAGAAGTGGTAAGAACAGAAATATTAAAACTTCTGGAAGCAGGTATAATCTATCCTATAGCTGATAGTAGATGGATAAGTCCTGTTCATTGTGTCCCTAAGAAGGGAGGTATTACTATTGTTACTAATGATAAGAATGAGCTTATTCCACAAAGAATTGTCATGGGCTATAGAATGGTAATTGATTATAGAAAATTAAAAAGCTACTAGAAAAGATCATTACCCTCTGCCTTTTATTGATCAAAAGTTAGAAAGACTATCTAAGCACACACATTTTTGCTTCCTTGATGGATACTCTGGCTTTTCACAAATACCTGTTCTACAATCTGATCAAGAAAAGACCACTTTTACTTGTCCTTTTGGAACATTTGCTTATAGACATATGCCTTTCGGTTTATGTAATGCACCTGCTACCTTTCAAAGATGTATGACTGCTATATTCTCTGACTTTTGTGAAAAGATTGTTGAGGTTTTCATGGATGACTTTTCTGTTTATGGGAAGTCCTTTGATGATTGTTTAAGCAATCTTGAGCGAGTTTTGCAGAGATGTGAACAAACAAATCTTGTCTTGAATTGGGAGAAGTGCCACTTTATGGTTAATGAGGGCATTGTCTTGGGTCATAAAATTTCTGAAAAAGGTATTTAAGTGGACCAAGCTAAGGTTGATGCAATTGAGAAAATGGCATGTCCTAAGGACATCAAAGGTATTCGTAGTTTCCTAGGTCATGCTGGTTTCTATAGGAGATTTATTAAAGACTTCTCTAAAATTTCTAGGCCTCTCACTAGTCTTTTGCAAAAGGATGTTCCTTTTGTTTTTGATGATGATTGTTTAGAAGCCTTTGAAACACTCAAGGAAGCCTTAATTTCTGCACCTATTGTTCAACCACCTGATTGGAACTTGCCTTTTGAAATTATGTGTGATGCTAGTGATTATGCTGTTGGTGTTGTTCTAGGACAAAGAGTTGATAAGAAATTGAATGTTATTTATTATGCTAGTAAAACTCTAGACAATGCTCAAAGAAATTATGCTACTACTGAAAAAGAATTTTTAGCAGTGGTGTTTGCTTGTGATAAATTTAGACCTTATATTGTTGATTCCAAAGTAACTGTTCACACAGACCATGCTACTATTAAATATCTTATGGAAAAGAAAGATGCTAAACCTAGACTTATTCGTTGGGTTCTCTTGTTACAAGAATTTGATTTACATATTATTGATAGAAAAGGAGCTGAGAACCCCATAGCAGATAACTTGTCTAGGCTTGAAAATGTGCTTGATGACCCACTACTTATTAATGATGGCTTTCCAGATGAGCAGTTAGCTGCAATAAATGCTGCTAATAGTACTCCTTGGTATGCTGATTATGTTAATTACATTGTTGCTAAATATTTACCTCCTAGCTTTACATATCAACAAAAGAAAGAAATCTTCTATGATTTAAGACATTACTTTTGGGATGACCCACATCTTTATAAAGAAGGAGTAGATGGTATTATTAGACATTGTGTACCTGAGCATGAACAGGGACAAATCCTACGGAAATATCACTCCGAGGCTTATGGAGGGCATCATGCTGGAGATAGAACTGCTCACAAGGTATTGCAATCTGGATTTTATTGGCCTACTCTCTTCAAGGATGCCCGTAAGTTTGTCTCATCTTGTGATGAATGCCAAAGAATAGGTAATATTGGTAAGCGTCGAGAAATGCCTATGAATTATTCACTTGCTGTTGAACCATTTGATGTTTGCGGATTTGATTACATGGGACCTTTTCCTTCCTCTAATGGGTATACACATATTTTGGTTGCTGTTGATTATGTTACTAAATGGGTAGAAGCTATCCCAACTATTAGTGCTGATCACAACACCTGTATTAAAATGCTTAAGGAAGTTATTTTGCCAAGGTTTGGAGTCCCTAGATATTTAATGACTGATGGCGGTTCACACTTTATTCATGGTGCTTTTCTTAAAATGCTTGCCAAGTATGATGTTAACCATAGAATTGCATCACCTTATCATCCTCAGTCTAGTCGTTAAGTTGAACTTAGAAATAGGGAAATAAAATTAATTTTGCAAAAGACTGTCAATAGGTCCAGGAAGAATTGGTCTAAGAAATTTGATGATGCACTTTGGGCTTATAGAACAACATATAAAAATCCTATGGCTATGTCTCCTTATAAAATGGTTTAGGGAAAAGCTTGTCATTTGCCTCTTGAGTTAGAACATAAAGCATACTGGGCAGTTAAAGAACTCAACTATGATTTCAAACTTGCTGGTGGAAAGAGGTTATTTGATATTATCTCTTTAGATGAATGGAGAACCCAGGTTTATGAAAATGCAAAATTATTCAAAGAGAAAGTTAAAAGATGGCATGACAAAAGAATCCAAAAGCGTGAGTTCAAAGTCGGAGAATGTGTTCTTTTGTACAACTCTCGTTTTAGATTTTTTGCAGGAAAGCGCCTCTCGAAATGGGAAGGCCCGTATGTCATCGAGGAGGTTTACCGGTCAGGAGCCATCAAAATAAATAATTTTGAAGGCACTAACCCGAAGGTTTTCAATGGGCAACGAATAAAGCATTATATATCAGGTACGCCTATCAATGTTGAAAGTAATATTGTCCAAACTTTGACACCGGAAGAACACATAAAAGAGTTCTTTCGGAACACCCCAGAATCGTTAAAATAAGGAGGTACGTGATACGGTAAGTAAACGGTCTCCGAAAAATCCGCAAAAATATTTTTTGTTAGTTTTGGAATATCTTAGAATTTTGGAAATAAAGAAACTCCCAGGAAACGTCCCCTGGTGGGCATAAGACACCAGGGTGCGCTAGGCATGCCTGGCGCGCCCAGGTGGGTTGTGCCCACCTGGGGCACCTTTCAGACTCTGTTTTTCTTCTGTTTACTTGTCCTGCAAGATAAAAATGTTATATATACTTCCCGAACCCGTTAACCATTGTATCACGAAGAAATCCTCTATTCTCTTTTCCTGTTGTTCCTGGTCAGATTTATCAAGCAAGGAAGCTACCGTAAATCCATCCCCGATGGCAGCACAAGCATTGCTGGCCGAGGAGGAGGAAGAAGCTTCTTCACCACCAAAGGAGAACTGAGTATCGGGTATGGGCACTCCCTTTGGCTTCCGCCAAGCTTGGGAGAGGTGCCCTGGTATCATATCATCCCACTATCTTTTTGCTTTTACTTATCTTAGTTCGATCTTTTTGCTTTAGATGAAATAAAGTTAGTTCAACCCTTTCTTATTTGAGAGTGTGCTTAGTGATCTATCCTCGTAATCGTGTGCAAGTTATATAATAAAGTTAGTCTGAGTTTTGCTTTCTTTACTTTCATGTTGCAAATAAAGAAAAGAAATAAGAAAGGAAGAAAAAAATAAATAAATAAAAGAAAGGAAATAAATCAATAATATCATATCCTAATCCTATGGTAGGTGATAGCACCACATAAGGAAAAGTATAAGTAGGAAATTTTATTAGACATTGACCAACAGAGCATTAGTCAATGATGCAACTCATGAAAGAATTAATAAGGGAAGAGAAGATTCACATATAAATATACTATCCTAGAAATCTTTTGTGATTGTGAGCCCTCATTAAAATATTATATGCCAAAATTGTTGATGTTGGACAAGGAAGACACCTTAATGATTTATGTATATTTATATTCACATAGAAGTCATATTGTCATAGATCCTTTAACATGTGATGCTTGCCCCCTATCTTTGCTAGCCAAAAATTCCGCACCATGTAGAGATACTACTTGCCTTAAACCCAAATATTTTTCAAGTGTCCACCATACCTACCTATGGATTGAGCAAGATCCCTCAAGTAAGTTGTCATCGATGCAAAAAGGCAATAAAAATTGCTTCTAAATATGTGAGATCATTTAGTGTAAGAGAAAATTGAGCGTTGTATGAACTTGGATGACAAAGAATAAAAGCGACATACTGCATAATAAAGGTTGTCATCTTAAGGGGCAATACAATGTGATGTTCTCTTGCACTAAGGGATTGAGCATGCAAACAAATAAGCGCATGGCAACCTCTGCTTCCCTCTGCGAAGGGCCTATATTTTACTTTTATGTGTTTACTTTTATGCAAAGAGTCAAAGTTTTCCTTCTATTCCTTTTTATTTTTATCTTTTGGCAAGCATCATGTGGTGAGGAAAGATCTAGGCACATATGTCCAGTTGAATATAGATAGCATGAGTTATTATTGTTGACATCATCCTTGAGGTGAGTATGTTGGGGGGCGAAACTATGAGCCCCTATCTTTCTAGGTGTCCGACTGAAACATTTTGTTCATGGGTATGAGGTGAGTGTTAGCAATCATAGAAGACAATATGATGGTTGAGTATGTGGACTTGCTAAAAGGCTCCGACACGTGACTCTTCCTGAAAAGATGATGAATTGTAGTTGCAAAGTTGACTGAGAACATAGTTTGTTGGTTTGTAATAGAGTTTTTGCTTTATAATTCGGTTATGTGATGAACTGTTACTTATTCATGGGAAGTATATGATGCAAGTTCAATTATAAAAGTCCTATGTTCAATTTTGTTGATGTTATAATAATCAACATGATGCTTCTATGTCCGTATTTTTTTGTTTTTATCGACACCTCTCTCTCAAAGCATGTGGACATGTTTTTCGATTTCGGTTTTCGCTTGAGGACAAGCGAGGTCTAAGCTTGGGGGAGTTGATATGTCCATTTTGCATCATGTTTTCTTACTGGTATTTATACTATTTTTATCCATAATAATGCTTTTTGGAGTAATTCTAATGACTTTTCTCTCATAATTTAAAAGGACACACCAAGAGGGAGAATTCTGGCAGCTGGAAATCTGGACCTGAAAAAGCTACGTCAGGCTACCTATTCTGCACAACTCAAACAAGTTGAACCTTCACCGAGAATTTTTATGGAATATTTAAGGAATATTGGAGCAAACAACTACCAGAGGGGGCCCACCAGGTGGGCACAACCCACCTGGATGCGCCATGGAGCCCAGGCACGCCCTGGTGGGTTGTGCCCTCCTCGGCCCACCTCCGGTGCCCATCTTCTGGTATATAAGTCATTTTGACCTAGAAAAAATAAGGGGAGGACTTTCGGGACGAAGCGCCACCGTCTCGAGGCGAAACCTGGGCAGGATCACTTTTGCCCTCTAGCGGAGCGATTTCGCCGGGGGAACTTCCCTCCAGGAGGGGGAAATCATCATCATCATCATCACCAACAACTTTCCCATCTTTGGGATGTCAATATCCATCAACATCTTCACCAACACCATCTCATCTCAAACCCTAGTTCATCTCTTGTATTCAATCTTGTGACCGAAACTATAGATTGGTGCTAGGGGGTAACTAGTGTTGATTACATCTTGTAGTTGATTACTATATGGTTTATTTGGTGGAAGATTATATGTTCAGATCCATTATGCTATTTAATACCCCTCTGATCATGAGCATGTTGATTATTTGTGAGTAGTTACTTTTGTTCTTGAGGTCAGGGGAGAAATCATGTTGCAAGTAATCATGTGAATTTGATATGTGTTCGATATTTTGATAGTATGTATGTTGTGATTCCCTTAGTGGTGTCATGTGAACTTTGACTACATGACACTTCACCATATTTGGGCCTAAGGGACTACATTGTGGAGTAGTAAATAGATGGTGGGTTGCGAGAGTGACAGAAACTTAAACCCTAGTTTCTGCACTATTCCGTAAGGGACCGATTGGATCCTAGAGTTTAATGCTATGGTTAGAATTTATTCTTAATACTTTTCTTGTAGTTGCGGATGCTTGCGGGAGGGTTAATCATATGTAGGAGGTTTGTTCAAGTAAGAACAACACCTAAGCACCGGTCCACCCACATACCAAATTATCAAAGTAGCGAACAAAAATCAAACCAACATGACAAAGGTAACTAGATGAAATTCCCGTGTACCCTCAAGAACGCTTTGCTTGTTATAAGAGACCGTTTTGGCCAGTCCTTTGTCTAAAAAGGATTGCTTTACCTTGCTGCATACTTATTGTTACTATCGTTACTTGCTCGTTACCAATTATCTTGCTATCAAACTACTCGCTACTTAAAGTTTCACCACTTGCAGACATTACCTTACTAAAAACGACTTGTCATTTCCTTCCGCTCCTCGTTGGGCTCGACACTCTTACTTGTTGAAAATAGCTACAATTGATCCCGTATACTTGTCGATCATCACACCCATAGTGCTATATCCATGGTCGCGCTCATGTATTGCGTGGGGGTTGAAAAAGCTGAAGCGTGTTAAAAAGTATGAACACATTGCTCGGCTTGTCACCGGGGTTGTGCATGATAAATACTTTGTGTTAAGAAGATAGAGCATGACAAGGCTATATGATTTTGTAGGGATAATGTTCTTTAGCATTGATATTTTGAAAGACATGATTGTTTGTTGGATGCCTGAGTATTGATGTCGTTATATCAAATTATAGACTATTGCTTTGAATCACTTGTGTCTTAATATTCATGCCATGATTAGATTATATGATCAAGATTATGCTAGGTAGCATTCCACATCAAAAAATATCTTTTTTATCATTTACCTACTCGAGGACAAGCAGGAATTAAGCTTGGGGATGCTGATACATCTCCGTCGTATCTATAATTTTTGATTGTTTCATGCCAATATTCTACAACTTTCATATACTTTTGGCAACACTTTATATCACTTTCGGGACTAACATATTGATCAGGTGCCCAGTGCCAGTTCCTGTTTGTTGTATGCTTTTTGTTTCACAGAATATCCATACCAAACGAAGTCCAACCATGATAAAAATTTACAGATAATTATTTTGGAATATATGTGATTTTCGGGAAGCGGAATCAACGCGAAACAATGTCTGAGGGGCCCACAAGCTCAAGAGGCGTGCCCCATACCTTGGGCGTGCCTGGAAAGCTTGTGGCCACCCCGTAAGTCAGTTGGAGGTGTACTTCAGCCGCAAGGAAGCTTATATGTGGATAAAAATCATGTTAAAATTTCAGCCCAATCGGAGTTACGGATCCCCAGGAATTTAAGAAATGGTGAAAGGTGAGAAAACAGGAACACGAAACAGAAGAGAAACAGAGAGAGATATCTAATCTCGGAGGGGCGGGAGCCCCTCCTCCGCCATGGAGGCCATGGACCAGAGGGGAAACACTCCTCCCATCTAGGGGGGAGGTCAAGGAAGAAGAAGGAGGGGGGCTCTCTCCCCCTCTCTCCCGGTGGCGCCGGAACACCCCCGGGGCCATCATCGTGATGGCGATCTACACCAACAACTTCGCCGCCGTCATCACCATCTCTCTCCTCCTCTATGCAGCAGTGTAACCTCTCTTTTACCCGTTATAATCTCTACTTAAACATGGTGCTCAATGTTATATATTATTATCCAATGATATGTGGCTCTCCTATGATGTTTGAGTACATCCGTTTTGTCCTATGGCTTGATTGATAATGACGATTGGCTTGAGTTGTATGTTTTACTATTGATGTTGTCCTATGGTGCTCTCTGTATCGTGCAAGTGTGAGGGATCTCCGCTACAGGGTGTTGCAATATGTTCATGATTCACTTATGGTGGGTGGCGCGAGTGACAGAAGCACAAACCCGAGTAAGTGGGTTGTTGCATATGGGAGTAAGGAGGACTTGATACTTAATGCTATGGTTGGGTTTTACCTTAATGATCTTTGGTAGTTGCAGATGCTTGCTAGAGTTCCAATCATAAGTGCATATGATCCAAGTAGAGAGAGTATGTTAGCTCATCCCTCTCCCTCGTATAAAGTTGCAATAATGATTACCGGTCTAGTTATCAATTGCCTAGGGACAAATAACTTTCTTGTGTGACAAAAGCTCTCTACTAAAACTAACTTAATAGTTTTTTTATATAAACAACCCCTAGCTTTTATTTACGTGCTCTTTATTATCTTGCAAACTTATCCTACACCTACAAAGTACTTCTAGTTTCATACTTGTTCTAGGTAAATCAAACGTTAAGTGTGCGTAGAATTGTATCGGTGGTCGATAGAACTTGAGGGAATATTTGTTCTATCTTTAGCTTGTCGTTGGGTTCGACACTCTTACTTATCGAGAAAGGCAAAAATTGATCCCCTATACTTGTGGGTTATCAAGGCGTCACACATCCTTGATAGTCTTGGGTGCTTGGATCTGCTCAAGAGCCTTGAACTTGTCAGGGTTCGCTTTGATCCCACGCTGAGATATGAAGAGTCCAAGGAACTTGCTGGAGGGGACACCGAATACACACTTCTCCGGGTTGAGCTTCATGTTAATCTTTTGCAAATTAGAGAAAGTTTCTTCCAAATCTTGAATCAAGGTGGACTTGTCTTTGGTCTTGACTACAATATCATCCATGTAGGCTTCTACATTTCTGTGCAACTACGTTTAAAACCGATCTGAATTGCTCTTGCGAATGTTGAACCCGCACTCTTTGGTCTGAAAGGCATCCGTACAAAGCAGTGATACGTCCTTTTTGTAGCATGTTTTCCTACTGTTATCTATAATGTTTTTATGCATAATAATGTTTTTTGGAGTAATTCTAATGCCTTTTCTCTCATAATATGCAAGGTTTACACAAAGAGGCAGAATGCCGGCAGCTGGAATTCTGGACCTGAAAAAGCTACGTCAGAGTCACCTATTTTGCACATCTCCAAATGAGTTGAAAATTTATGGAGAATTGTTTTGGAATATATGAAAAATACTGGAGTAAATAACTACTGGAGGAGGCCCACCAGGTGGGCACAACCCACCTGGGCGTGCCAGGCCCCCCAAGCGCGCCTTGGTGGGTTGTGTGTGCCCTCCTCGGCCCACCTCCGGTGCCCATCTTCTGGTATATAGGTCATTTTGACCTAGAAAAATTAGGGGGGTGGACTGTTGGGATGAAGCGCCGCCGTCTCGAGGCGAAACTTGGGCAGGAGCACTTTTGCCTTCCGGTGGAGCGATTCCGCCGTGGGAACTTCCCTCCTGGAGGGGGAAATCATCGTCATAGTCATCACCAACAACTGTCCCTTCTTTGGGAGGACAATCTCCATCAACATCTTCAACAACACCATCTTCCCTCAAACTCTAGTTCATCTCTTGTGTTCAATCTTTGTACCGAACCTTAGATTGGTACTTGGGGGTGACTAGTAGTGTTGATTAGATCTTGTAGTTGATTACTATATGCTTTATTTGGTGGAAGATTATATGTTCAGATTCATTATGCTATTTAATACCCCTCTGATCTTGAGCATGATTATCATTTGTGAGTAGTTACTTTTGTTCTTGAGGTCACGGGAGAAGTCATGTTGCAAGTAATCATGTGAACTTGTTATGCGTTTGATATTTTGATGATATGTATGTTGTGATTCCCTTAGTGGTGTCATGTGAATGTCGACTAAATGGCACTTCACCTTATTAGGGCCTTAGGGAATGCATTGTGGAGTTGTTATTAGATGATGGGTTGCTAGAGTGACAGAAGCTTAAACCCTAGTTTATGCGCTACTTTGTAAGGGACCGATTTGGATCCAAAAGTGTAATGCTATGGTTAGATTTTATCTTAATACTTTTCTCGTAGTTGCGGATGCTTGCGAGGGGGTTAATCATAAGTAGGAGGTTTGTTCAAGTAAGAACGACACCTAAGCACCGCTCCACCCACATATCAAATTATCGAAGTAGCAAACACGAACAAAACCAACATGATTTAAGTGACTACATGAAATTCCTGTGTACTCTCAAGAACGCCTTTTCTTATAATAAGAGACTGTTTTCGCCCATCCTTTGCCACAAAAGGATTGGGCTACTGTGCTGCAATTTATTTACCGTTACCGTTACTTGCTCGTTACAAATTATCTTGCTATCAAACTACCTGCTACCAACAATTTCCGTGCTTGCTGAAAACCACTTGTCATTTCCTTCTGCTCCTCGTTGGGTTCGACACTCTTACTTATCGAAAGGACTATCACTGGTACAACGAGGTGCTATACAAACGGTTTTTAACCCCTTTCCGTGACGGCACTTGGAACCGTCGCCAAGTGAGTGTGGGCGATAGGGGGGTCCTTCCCACACGACCTAGAAACCGTCGGGGATAGGGAGCCTTGATGCATACAATTTCCCCTATATAATCATTTCCGATGTCTCGCATATCCGAAATGCTTCATCCTTGCTACTTGTTTGTGCTTGCATTGCCATCGCAGTTGGAGTTTTGTGGTTTTACCTAAAACCAGGCAGATTCTAGGCACGGGAGTTTTGTAGGAACGTACCAAACTGGCTCTACGTTTACGATGCCTGGCACATCACAAACAGTTCATGATTATAAATCGTGTACGATAGGTAGACATTCACACACATTTAGTTTCCCCCCACCGTATGTGATAGTGTCTGACATCACACACGCTTTGCAAACAGCAACTGTGTGCATTGTTACACACGTTTCCACTCCGTGAACCGTGTCGGATTATGATGTACTCCCTCTGTCCCGAAATTCTTGTCTTAGATTTGTCCAAATACAGATGTATCAAGTCACGTTTTAGTATTATATGCATCCGTATCTAGACAAATTTAGGACAAGAATTTTGGGACGAAGGGAGTATATCGCACACACTGTGCTTTATTAACCATGTGCGCCGTAATGACCTGCACACCATAATTTCGCCCTAATTTAATTGCTGCTATTTAAAATTGTACCTAATTTAAACTTGAAAGTAGGCTATAGCTTTATTCATATCCATCATGTTCAAACAAGCAATGCATTATTCAATTCACAGGTACATATGTTTAAGAATTACATAAGCACCAAATAAAGAATGATGAACCAGGGTTCTATACTGGTACTATTACAGATGGTAAAGAAAGAGGCGACAAACATTCTGGTTGCTGAACAAGGTGAAGCGGAATGGCCCTATTGTGCTCTCCTGGATGCAGAAGGCACGCACGACTCTAGTCCAACCCCTTGTGATGGTCGCCCACCAATCATGTAGTTTGAGAGGTAATCTTGAGTAAACTGCTTCAGGATCCACTGCAAAGGAAAAAAGATTCAAACATTGTCATCTAACACAACTCATCATGGGCAGTAAAAAGAAGGCTACAAGGTTCTTACTTACCATTCTGCAGTTCACTGTTTTCTTGCATAAAGTGTAAACATATAGTTCGATTGACATCTTTTGACCCATTTAAATAAAAATCTTTATCAGTTTCCTCACTTGATGTTGGTTCATGAATATCTTATTACCCCATACGCAGAAAGGGTCAACGTGTGTATCTTTGGCAATGACATGTGTACCTAAAAGCACCAATTTAATATTAGAAGCTAAACAACAATTGCAAAATGATGTAGTACAACACTCCCTCCATCCCATTATATAAGATTTTATACACGTATATCTAGACATCATTAGAATATTAAGGTAACACGAACATTAAGGTAACACTCTTCCTTGTTGCTATGTAGCCTGGGATTGCATATTTAGTCATTTAGTACAATGCATGTTGCTATGTAGCCTCAGATATATTAAATATGTCCCTAGTTAACCTATTGATAAATGGGTTACAGATATATTCAGTGAAATGTACGATTCGACGATTAATCCCTTATCAGCCCCCAGGCTATATGGTACCAGCTACCGAGATCCTGAACAGTGAGTACATATAAGCAATGCGATGAAACTAACCTCGATGGAAAAACAACACTGTTCTCAATATTGTCATGTATGAGTACATATAAAGGCATGTTAAGCACAACAGGCAGAACATCAACCAAATATATCCATGGTAGATAACATAATCTACAAATGATAGGTTCTGTGTGCAGGCTTAAGCACGCTAGTTAAGCAAAACAAGAAGTGGAAAGGTGTGTTAACTGCATCAGGCATAACATTTATAAACAAGCAAATAGTCATTCAAACTGATATTGTGCAGGTCTAAAGTACACTAGTTATTGTTAAAAAAGGCATGTTAACTGCAATATCCTTAACAACAACCAAATATCGTAATTCATAGTGGTATTGTTGAAACTGTTATTGATGAAATTGAATTGCACGGCAAATAGTTGCACATATAGAGCATCACATTGTGAAGAACTGAAATAAACTAGGCATAAGGCCATCTCTAGCCGATCCTTTAAAAGTTACAAGACTAAAACAATTAGTGGATATATATAAATAAACAATATTCTGATCACGGCCAAAAATTGCTAGAGTATATATATATATATCATCTGCTGGAGTATATATATAAAAGTTACAAGACTAAAACAACTAGTGGATATGTCAGGACCCCGACTCAATGCCACATCGATCTAGCATGTAACACCTCATATCACTTTGCGGCCTCACGCACGGTATTCCCACGGGTGTCGCCTTACCTTTGCCCGGGACCGTTTACGCCTTTTGGCACACCTATATGATAGTGTCGCTAGCATCCATATGATAAGGAGCCCGGGCTGACATGGCTAGTCGTAAACCCAAAGTGGCACAGACTTACAGGGACAGGCATCCATGACCCAACATCGAACGTGTCGGTCATCAGCGAGTGAAACCGGGCTGTAGCACTGGGCTAGCAGGACTCCGGTAGACCGGGCTGTAGCGGGCTAACAGGACTCCGGTATTCATCGCGTGACATTTCCCCGAAGGGACAGACACAGGAACGAAGAAGGACACATGCCAGCCAGCCTAAGTGTTCCGGAGCAGTAGCAAGCTACCATGGCTCAGTGGAAGCACTAGGAGACATTTCCCGGTAAGAAAGGCTACTAAGGATAAACAACTAGACAGTCAGATCCCACACATACCAAGCATTTCAATAACATACACACAATATGCTCGATATGTGCAATACAACATGGCATCACAACATGACTCTACAACTCAAGTATTTATTCATTAGGCTCCGAGGAGCGAGATATTACAAACATGGGTCTCACGACCCAACATTCAGAGCATACAAGTCAAAGCACAAGCGGAAGCTTAACATGTCTGAGTACAGACAACTACAAATGAAAAAAGGCTGAAAAGCCTGACTATCTACCAGATCCTGCCGAGGGCACAAGATCGTAGCTGAGGTAACAAGTTAAACGTTGAAGTCCACGTGGAACTACTAGCGAGACTGAAGTCTCTCTGCAAAAACATAAAATAGGCAAACGTGAGTACAAATGTACCCAGCAAGACTTACATCAGAACTAACTACATATGCATCATTATCAACAAAGGGGATGGTGGGGTTCAACTACAGCAAGCCAGCTTTGACTCAGTGGCTATCCTAAACTACGACTGCAAGTAACTCTTTTGAGGTGGCGCACGAGTCCACATATTCACCATATCAATACACCACTATGGATCCGCTCCCGTCTCCCTACGAGAATGCCATTCATAGCACTCACGCTTATCTTGCGTATTTTAGAGTATCCACTTTCACTTGTCTATGAACTGTACAGGCAACCCAGAAGTCCTTTACCGCGGACACGGCTATTCGAATAGATGATGTTAACCCTGCAGGGGTGTACTTCTTCATACACGCTCTCACCGCTTACCGCCGTTTACACGACATGTACTCGGCAACCTTCAAGCGGAAGCCCAACGTGGGTGTGGGCCACGACCTACCTAAATACTCAAGTCTCTAGTCCAGGTTTATCGCCTATTCAGGTTCCATCCGCAGGGAGTCCGGCCGAGGTTTCCACATACGGCCCCGAACGATGTGAACAGGGTTCCGAGACACCTAACGGGTACCCGGCCACGTACCTACCGCATCACAGCCCACCCCACGGTCAGCGCTGTCCACGGCCTCCAGTAGGCTACAAACACCAGAAACTACTTGCAACTCCTGGACAGAGGACTAGGGTGAATAAGAAGCCGAGAGGGTCCATTCGTTTCAGGCCCAATGCATGGTAGAAACTGTATCATGGATCACAAACACAGAACTCAGTTCCTGAGGACGGCTGCAATGAGACAACCCACCATGTACTCCTACATGGCCTCTCACCGCTACCTTTACCAAATCGTTTTCACACACTTTGCTCACACACACAGTAGGACATGTTCACACACCTCTGATTCATCCTCGATGAATCAGACCCGACTCAACTCTAAGCAGTAGAAGGCATGACAAACAAGCATGAATGAGTAGGCACCATAGGGCTCAAACAACTCCTACTCATGCTAGTGGGTTTCATCTATTTACTGTGGAATGACAGGTCATGCAAAGAATAAAGGGGTTCAGCTACCGCAGCAAGTAACAGATGAATCGTTGTTGTCCTAATGCAGTAAAAGAGAGCAGGAGAGAGAGAGTGGGATTGTATCGGAATGAACAAGGGGGTTTTGCTTGCCTGACACTTTTGAAGATAGCATTGAGTCTTCATCAGTGTCAACGATCACAACGTCGGTACAACGTCTACCAAGGGGGAACAACACTGGCAAACAGAGAAGAAACACGATCAATGCAATGCACAATATGATGCATGCTATGACATGGCAATATGAATGTGTTTTGGGCTAATGCAAGCTAGAACAGATTGAGATGAGTCCATTTGAACCAAAGATTCAAATGCAAACCCATTTTAAGAGGTTATATTAGTGCATTAACTTGTTTCATCTAAACAGCAAGGTTAGGTTGCTCCAACATGCATGAAACAAGTACAGATGGATAGATTGGATTTTTCTGATCATTTTTCATATATAATTTGTTTGATTTGGAGCTACGGTTGATTTTCTATGATTTTTAGAAGTTTTGGCTATTTTCTGGAATTTCCTGTAAAAGAATAAATCCAGAAAATGAGTTATTGCGTCAGCAGTGCATCAGGGTGATGTCAGCGGTCAACGGGGCTGGTCCAGGTCAAACTGACCTGTGGGCCCTGCGTGTCAGTAGTTAGTTTAACTAACTAATATTAGTTAGTGCTAACCTAAGTTAATTAACAGAGGGAGGGTCCCACTTGTCATAGACTCAGGGGGGTCAACCCGGACCCACCCAGTCAAGGTCAACGGGTCAAACTCGCCGGCGTTTAACCGTCGGCGTGGCCAGACGCGGCGGAGGGCTCGGGTTTGCGTCTCCGGCGACCAAACGGGCGGCCGAGACCATCTACGGGGAGCTGGAGGCGAGCCGCGTCGTTTGGGGGTGGAAGTGGAGCTCGGGGAGGTCCGGAATGACGCCGGCGATGACCTTGGCGGTCGCCGGAGCTCGGGTGAGCTCGGGCTCGTTGCTGCAGTGGCCTAGACAGGGCGGCGCTAGCATCTTCGGCTCCTACGCGTTGCGGGGAGTGCGTTGGACACAATCCCGGGACCATATGGTCACCGGAGCATGTCCGGCGACGACGCGGGCGGCGGCGCATGCGGGTGAGTGCGGTGTGGTCGCTATGGTGCGCGGCAGAGCGAACGGAAAGGGGGAGGATAGGCAGAAGCTCACAGTGATCGTCGTGGGGTGGACGGCGAGCTCGGGGGATGACTGGAGCAAACGGGGCGGCAGAGGCGATCTCGGTGGCCGTAGGTTGAAGACGACGACGGTGAAGACGAATCAGAGCTTCCCAGCTCACTTGGCGCGGTGAGGAGGAGGAGAAGGTCGAGGCGGAGCTCCGGGATGCGTCGGGGAGGTGGGGCAGTGGCTGTGGGCGCGGGGTTACGGCGGCGCGTCCATGGAGGCTTCGGCCATGGCGGGGAACGGGCGAGGGAGAGGCGTTGGGGGCAAATGGAGGGGTCCGGGGGGTCGGGGCGACGACGTGGAGGTCGTCCAGACGTCCAGGGGCGCGGGCGGCAAGCAGGTGGCGCCGTGGCGAGCTCGCGCTCGTCGGCGTCACCTCTGTGCCTGCCTGGCGAGGATGAAGCAGCTGGCTGGCATGGGCCAGCATAGTGCTGGGCCTGCCAGGTGGGCTGCTAGGTGGGTTGCGGCCAGGAAGGTGGCCCAGGTAGAAAATCTCTCTCTCTCTCTCTCTCTCTCTCTCTCTCTCTCTCTCTTATTTTTTGTTTTCTATTTTCTACAATTGGTGTTGATTTGATTTAAAACATTAAATCATTTTTTAAACTTTCTGTAAATTGTATGTGAGCTCAGGAACTAGTCCAAGGTCACAGGAAACTTACAAAAATATTTGAACTTTATTTCTTATATAACAGAAATAAATTCAACTCAAATATGTCATTGGTTTAAGTCAAAGGCCCAAAATAAATATTTCTGTGATTCCAAAAATATTGGTTTGAATTTTACCTCATGCCAATATTTTTACAGAATAACATGAACATTTTCTTGGACTCATTTGATGAGATTTAAATGTTGGTTATTTTTAGAGGTTTTCTGAGGCTTTTGAAAAATTCCTCAATTCAAGTTTCATTTGAATTTAAACATGATGCTCACATGGAAGCTAGCATAGGTCAGGCCAGAACTAGGGATGTGACAACTCACCCCTACTAAATAAGAATCTCATCCCGAGATTCAAGTCATGAGGTAAGAAGACAGAGGGACACAAGCTAACACAATCTTCACGATCCGGATGTCTTTTCTGGAGGATGTTGATTTGATAACTCCAGTCAATCTTGACATCTTTGCTTTCGAGATCTTCATCCATCACGAGGACAAAAGAGCGAGACATGTCTACACGGATGGATCATCCTAATGATCACAGGATCAACTCACGGAATGAGACATAGGAACATCTCTTGAGCTGAGAAGCAAAACATGCATCAGGAGGGGCGGAAGAAACAATTTGACGAGGGTTTCAGAATAGCGAGGAAGAATTGCCATGATTCCATAACGGGGCACCTTAGGAAAGGTGACTCGTAGAATTATTCCCTCAAGTGGCAAAAAGGAATTACTTTTGATACATAGATCATTGGAACTCTTCTCACCAGCCTGAGGCAATTTTTCCGAACGACCGTTTGATGGAGTTCGAAGGAGTAGCATACTCGGACTAGTATGGATGATGTGGATTACCTTGTTGAAGACAACACAATGGATGATTTTGCTTATCATCGGAAATAGATGAGACCCATGGTAGGACCACTTTTGAAGATGATCCTAAACAACAATTGCTGAGAGGGCAGCCCATGGAAATTGGCACAATGGAGGTGCAAGCTGGGATAAAAATGCAACTATTGGGAATGTTCCAACCATCATATCTGCCTGAGATTCAGATCCGATTGGTGATAGGATACTTCAGACTCAGCATGTCCGAAAAGAAAGGTTGCAACACAAATCGATGAGATGATGTTGCGAGATTCTCGGGATATGAACTACGATAGCAAGCTCCAAAACATGAGCTGGTTCTGCTACATACGTGTGAGAATGTTGTCCAAGACAAGAATGACCACATAGTAGTCTTATAATAAAACACTATCGAATTCTGGTTGGGAACCATCGTCGAGGATATCCAAGTCCTTGCATAAGGCATGCTCTTAAGAAGGGACTTCTTCTCCTTGAACAACTCAATCAGTGGCTTGGTGTGCTAGGAATACATATAGAATGAAGGTTGCAAGTCTCCAGACCACAGAATACTTCGCACATATGCATGACTGAATTGGGATGATTCCAGAGGAAGCAAAAGAAACCTTTCTCAAATTCACGGCGGCATCTTGCACCTGATGCACATGAACTTGGAGAAAGTCACCTCTTACACCAAACATATGCTTCATGAGCTAGCATGAACAAATGCTTTCAAAAGTTTCCAACACTAGCTTAATGTTCAACAAGATTATGGAGAAGATAAGGATGTTGTCGATGGGCTCAACAACAATTCATCCTAGTTTCCATGTAAATGGAATTCCACAATTACGTGAACATGGTGATAGCATTGGTCAGACCAAAAGATGTAGTGGTGTATGCCCGAGGGAACAACCACGAGTAAGACAACATTACGAATATCGTTGGTTCTGATTTGATTTGGCGATAACCCATACCCAAATCAAAGATTGGATAAGATGATAGATCCATTAACTGACCATGAGGGTCAATCGATGAAGATACCATCTTCCTTCAACACACGCACAAAAAGATATCCCTTAAAGTGAACTAAGACAGGCAAGCTTTTATCTTCCAACTCTCCAAGTTGTTGTTTGGCTTAACAAACTAGCTCAGGGGTATCTAACATGGATTCTTGGAGAAGGAGTGGTTTATTGGAAACCAACTTGATCACGAGCTCAACATAGCGGTCAGGTGACAACCTAGCAATACTTCCGAGAAGATATTCGGATCATCACGAACCACCGATATGTTATTAAGCTCGAGAACAATCTTGCTAGTCAGGCAAGACGATATGATCAAATGAGCAAGGGATTGACAAAATCCTAACTCACTGACCGAAGAGTGCACCAGAAATAAAGACTAGGTAGCACGATCAATCTTAGGATGATGATTCAATAACCAACACACTAAGAATAGGAATATTGTCCATTTAACTACCAAGCAACAGAGTTGCTAGGAGTATAGATTTCACACATCACGATTCACTTGTCGGTGTTCCGGTTACAATAACATGGGACCAAGGAATGAGAAGTGATGGCAAGAAGCATTACTACATCAAGAATTCATAAGAGAAGGTGCACTTCTCATGAGATTCCTGACATAAAGTGGGTAATACTTTAGGGTAGAACAGACCAAAGCTTGATTGCATTTGATCTGCGGAATACAACTGCTTTGACCCAATCCTAGAAATGGATGAGGTACTGGAGTTTATTTCTCCTAGTCATTCTGAATAGAATGACTTGACGGACCACAAGGGTAATAGGCATCGATGAGCTCGAGTGCACAACTACTCTTGACTATCAATTGATAGACGAGGGTGAGAGGACAGCTAAGAGGGACAACTCAAAAGAACATATGATTTCCTGAGTTGTGGATGCATGGATTAGGATGTCGAACGAGTTCGACATATTTCTGCCAGAAAATTCATGCAGAGAAGTAGGACTGGCAGGGTCACAACATAGAATCGAGAACTCATCGAGCACTTTTGTTGTGATCTTTTGGTTCAATGAGGAACTGCTGCCATGAGTAGTTTATGGTATTTGGAAGAACGATTATACCACAAACCTCGAGAACTATCGCAAGGGTTACTAATAACCTAAAGGGACGAGCAAACACTATCAACATGAAGTGAGTAGGGTGAATCTCGGGTTCAAGAACCCAGGAATAGAATACCTACTACTAAGTGGCATCACGGGATGCTTTCGAGAATAAAGGCCAGAATTATCACACCGGGAACACAAAACATGGCTAGATTACTAGGTGGTTCTCTAAGACACCTAGGGTCATAATAGTAGCTCCAACATATATACCGAGGCAATAGAGTACCTCAACGCACCGGTTGGTGTGCTTATTCTGACCAAAAAGACATCGGGAACGGAAGGAAAGGATTTGCAAATGCATCAGACTATTTAGAAACCTGGGATGACTCGGACAGCATAACGGCTGTAAATGCTCAAAATGATTTGAGACATCCTGCAAAAATGGTGGCATAACCACTCAGAAGCACAAAATCGAGGTTCCGAGACCAACTATGAACACACAGAAGTAGTATAAACTGAACTGGGGCGTAAAACCAACAATCTCATAAGTCTATGGATTAGTAACACGTCATCCTGATAGATAGATGAGAAGGCCTAGTTCTTAATCCCCGTAGAAGAGAAGAGGATGACTCAGATCAAAAGGCCATGAGGTATAAGGAGTAAAAAGAGCCTTACGTTCCATCCCAGAATCAATTCCCTTACATAACTAAAGCATTTCTAGACACAACTTCGACCAGTTTGGCTTGGTAATCCTACAGGCAGTCAGGCTCTGATACCAACGCTGTCAGGACCCCGACTCAATGCCACATCGATCTAGCATGTAACACCTCATATCACTTTGCGGCCTCACGCACGGTATTCCCACGGGTGTTGCCTTACCTTTGCCCGGGACCGTTTGCGCCTTTTGGCACACGTATATGATAGTGTCGCTAGCATCCATATGATAAGGAGCCCGGGCTGACATGGCTAGTCGTAAACCCAAAGTGGCACAGACTTACAGGGACAGGCATCCATGACCCAACATCAAACGTGTCAGTCATCAGCGAGTGAATCCGGGCTGTAGCACTGGGCTAGCAGGACTCTGGTAGACCGGGCTGTAGCGGGCTAACAGGACTCCGGTATTCATCGCGTGACATTTCCCCGAAGGGACAGACACAGGAACGTAGAAGGACACATGCCGGCCAGCCTAAGTGTTCCGGAGCAGTAGCAAGCTACCATGGCTCAGTGGAAGCACTAGGAGACATTTCCCGGTAAGAAAGGCTACTAAGGATAAACAACTAGATAGTCAGATCCCACACATACCAAGCATTTCAATAACATACACACAATATGCTCGATATGTGCAATACAACATGGCATCACAACATGACTCTACAACTAAAGTATTTATTCATTAGGCTCCGAGGAGCGAGATATTACAAACATGGGTCTCACGACCCAACATTCAGAGCATACAAGTCAAAGCACAAGCAGAAGCTTAACATGTCTGAGTACAGACAACTACAAATGAAAAAGGCTGAAAAGCCTGACTATCTACCAGATCCTGCCGAGGGCACAAGATCGTAGCTGAGGTAATAAGCTAAACGTCGAAGTCCACGTGGAACTACTAGCGAGACTGAAGTCTCTCTGCAAAAACATAAAATAGGCAAACGTGAGTACAAATGTACCCAGCAAGACTTACATCAGAACTAACTACATATGCATCATTGTCAACAAAGGGGATGGTGGGGTTCAACTGCAGCAAGCCAGCTTTGACTCAGTGGCTATCCTAAACTACGACTACAAGTAACTCTTTTGAGGTGGCGCACACGAGTCCACATATTCACCATATCAATACACCACTATGGATCCACTCCCGTCTCCCTACGAGAATGCCATTCATAGCACTCACGCTTATCTTGCGTATTTTAGAGTATCCACTTTCACTTGTCTATGAACTGTACAGGCAACCCAGAAGTACTTTACCGCGGACACGGCTATTCGAATAGATGATGTTAACCCTGCAGGGGTGTACTTCTTCATACACGCTCTCACCACTTACCGCCGTTTACACGACATGTACTCGGCAACCTTCAAGCGGAAGCCCAACGTGGGTGTCGGCCACGACCTACCTAAACACTCAAGTCTCTAGTCCAGGTTTATCGTCTATTCAGGTTCCATCCGCAGGGAGTCCGGCCGAGGTTTCCACATACGGCCCCGAACGATGTGAACAGGGTTCCGAGACACCTAACTGGTACCCGGCCACGTACCTACCGCATCACAGCCCACCCCACGGTCAGCGCTGTCCACGGCCTCCAGTAGGCTACAAACACCAGAAACTACTTGCAACTCCTGGACAGAGGACTAGGGTGAATAAGAAGCCGAGAGGGTCCATTGGTTTCGGGCCCAATGCATGGTAGTAACTGTATCATGGATCACAAACACATAACTCAGTTCCTGAGGACGGCTGCAATGAGACAACCCACCATGTACTCCTACATGGCCTCTCACCGCTACCTTTACCAAATCGTGTTCACACACTTTGCTCACACACACAGTAGGACATGTTCACACACCTCTGATTCGTCCTCGACGAATCAGACCCGACTCAACTCTAAGAAGTAGCAGGCATGACAAACAAGCATGAACGAGTAGGCACCACAGGGCTCAAACAACTCCTACTCATGCTAGTGGGTTTCATCTATTTACTGTGGAATGACAGGTCATGCAAAGGATTAAGGGGTTCAGCTACCGCAGCAAGTAACAGATGAATCGTTGTTGTCCTAATGCAGTAAAAGAGAGCAGGAGCGAGAGAGTGGGATTGGGATTGTATCGGAATGAACAAGGGGGTTTTGCTTGCCTGGCACTTCTGAAGATAGCATTGAGTCTTCATCAGTGTCAACGATCACAACGTCGGTACAATGTCTACCGAGGGGGAACAACACCGGCAAACAGAGGAGAAACATGATCAATGCAATGCACAATATGATGCATGCTATGACATGGCAATATGAATGTGTTTTGGGCTAATGCAAGCTAGAACAGATTGAGATGAGTCCATTTGAACCAAAGATTCAAATGCAAATCCATTTTAAGAGGTTATATTAGTGCATTAACTTGTTTCATCTAAACAGCAAGGTTAGGTTTTTCCAACATGCATGAAACCAGTACAGATGGATAGATTGGATTTTTCTGATCATTTTTCATATATAATTTGTTTGATTTGGAGCTACGGTTGATTTTCTATGATTTTTAGAAGTTTTGGCTATTTTCTGGAATTTCCTGTAAAAGAATAAATCCAGAAAATGAGTTATTGCGTCAGCAGTGCATCAGGGTGACGTCAGCGGTCAACAGTGCTGGTCCAGGTCAAACTAACCTGTAGGCCCTGCGTGTCAGTAGTTAGTTTAATTAACTAATATTAGTTAGTGCTAACCTAAGTTAATTAACAGAGGGAGGGTCCCACTTGTCATAGACTCAGGGGGGTCAACCCGGACCCACCCAGTAAAGGTCAACGGGTCAAACTCGCCGGCGTTTAACCGCCGGCGAGGCCAGACGCGGCGGAGGGCTCGGGTTTGCCTCTCCGGTGACCAAACGGGCGGCCGAGACCATCTACGGGGAGCTGGAGGCGAGCCGCATCATTTGGGGTGGAAGTGGAGCTCGGGGAGGCTCGGAATGACGCCGGCGACGACCTTGGCGGTCGCCGGAGCTCGGGTGAGCTCGGGCTCATTGCTGCAGTGGCCTAGGCAGGGCGGCACTAGCTTCTTCGGCTCCTACGCGTTGCGGGGAGTGCGTTGGACACAATCCCGGGACCATATGGTCACCGGAGCATTTTCGGCGACGACGCGAGCGGCGGCGCGTGCGGGTGAGTGCGGTGTGGTTGCTACGGTGCGCGATAGAGCGAACGGAGAGGGGGATGATAGGCAGAAGCTCACGGTGATCGTCGTGGGGTGGACGGCGAGCTCGGGGGATGACCGGAGCAAACGGGGCGGCGGAGGCGATCTCGGCGACCGCAGGTTGAAGACGACAACGGTGAAGACGAATCGGAGCTTCCCGGCTCACTTGGCGCGGTGAGGAGGAGGAGAAGGTCGAGGCGGAGCTCCGGGATGCGTCGGGGAGGTGGGGCAGTGGCTATGGGCGCGGGGTTACGGCGGCGCGTCCATGGAGGCTTCGGCCATGGCGGGGAACGGGCGAGGGAGAGGCATTGGGGGCGAATGGAGGGGTCCAGGGGGTCGGGGCGACGACGTGGAGGTCGTCCAGACGTCCAGGGGCGCGGGCGGCAAGCAGGTGGCACCGTGGCGAGCTCGCGCTCGTCGGCGTCACCTTTGTGCATGCCTGGCGAGGACGAAGCAGCTGGCTGGCATGGGCCAGCACAGTGCTGGGCCTGCCAGGTGGGCTGCGGCCAGGAAGGTGGCCCAGGTAGAAAATCTCTCTTTCTCTCTTATTTATTGTTTTCTATTTTCTGCAATTGGTTTTGATTTGTTTAAAACATCAAATCATTTTTTAAACTTTCTGTAAATTGTATGTGAGCTCAGGAACTAGTCCAAGGTCACAGGAAACTTACAAAAATATTTGAACTTTATTTCTTATATAACAGAAATAGATTCAACTCAAATATGTCATTGGTTTAAGTCAAAGGCCCAAAATAAATATTTCTGTTATTCCAAAAATATTGGTTTGAATTTTACCTCATGCCAATATTTTTATAGAATAACATGAACATTTTCTTGGACTCATTTGATGAGATTTAAATGTTGGTTATTTTTAGAGGTTTTCTGAGGCTTTTGAAAAATTCCTCAATTCAAGTTTCATTTGAATTTAAACATGATGCTCACATGGAAGCTAGCATAGGTCAGGCCAGAACTAGGGATGTGACAGGATATATATACATAAACACTATTCTGATCACGGGATTAGAATAATATTCTGATCACAACATGAAGTTCCCGAGTAACGCGCCTGTCCTTCCCCAAGTACTAGGTTGAACTTCAGCTAAAAAGTGTCCAAATGGGGCTTGCAATATACGGTTGGAAAGCTATGGACACGACTATCATGACCCAAGTTGAATTTTTGGCAAAATGTAAGCGGTTTAAGAGCAGTTTTGAAAATTGTTTTTCTTCATACAAAAAACGTGAATCGTATTTTCGATCGCATTTCTAAACCATTTATTGGAATGAGGCAAATAATATGGCGTTGGAAAGCTGCTGCAAAACCGCTCCTTCCTCATGTTGAAAGTTTTCTCTAATTCCCTATGGATAAATAGTAATTTAGGAAATCGTAAAATTTTGCAAACTGAACAGTCGAGTTTGTATTTTCGATGTTATTTCTAAACGGCTAATCCAATTGAGGAAAATGATATGGCATTGAAAAGCTTATGAAAATGCGCTACTCTTTCATGTTGAATGTTTTTCCTAATTTTGAATGGTTTAAAAGTAATGCAGAAAACAACACAAGTACCACCGAGTTTGTATTTTCGAGCTAAATTTTTAACTGGATGTCCAAATGCAGCAAATGATATGGCATTGGAAAGCTTGAGGAAATGCGAAACTTTTTCGTATATATTGTTTCCCCCAATTCCTTACAGTTTTAAGTCAAATTTGAAAATGGATAAAAACGTATTTTTGCCACAATTTCTACAAACTTTATAGGAATGGCGCAAATAATATACCCTTGAAAAGCTACAGAAAATGCGAAACTTTTTCATGTAGATGGTTTTCTCTGATTCCTAGCCGTTTTCAAGTAATTTCAAAAACGGCGAGATCATTCGTTCTGTCTCTACCGCGAAACAGATTCTTCGAAAATGCACCGCGTGAAGAACTTGAACTTCTCGGCATGCCTACTTGAACTTCACTTTGTTTTTCACGTGCTTTTTTTGCTCGTAGCTCTGCATCCACTCACCGGAATTGAGCAAGTGATATACCGATGGAAAGCTGCTGTAAACACCCAACATTTCCATGTTGATCGTTTTTCATACTCGCGACGATTTTAAAAGTTTTTTGTCTAAAATCCATTCAACGTAGTAGTTGAACTTCCTGCTGTTTTTTGAACTTCTGTGACGTATTTTTGTTTGTAATTTTCTCATCCATTCGTCAGTGTTTGTCAGGTCCCCGACTCGATGTCACATCGATCTAGCCGGTAACACCTCATATCACTTTGCGGCCTCACGCACGGTATCCCCACGGGTGTCGCCTTACCTTTGCCCGGGACCGTTTGCGCATTTTGGCTCACGTATATGATAGTGTTGCTAGCATCCATATGATAAAGAGCCCGGGCTGACATGACTAGTCGTAAACCCAAAGTGGCACAAACTTACAGGGACAGGCATCCATGACCCAGCTTCGAACGTGTCGGTCATCAGCAAGTGGGTCCGGGCTGTAGCACTGGGCTAACAGGACTCCGGTAAACCGGGCTGTAGCGGGCTAACAGGACTCCAGTACTCAAAGCGTGACATTTCCCCGAAGGGAAAGACACAGGAACGAAGAAGGACACATGCCGGCCAGCCTAAGTGTTCCAGAGCAGTAGCAAGCTACCATGGCTCAGCGGTAACACTAGGAGACATTTCCCGGTAAGAGAGGCTACTAAAGATAAACAACTAGATAGTCAGATCCCACACATACCAAGCATTTCAATCATACACACAATATGCTCGATATGTGCAAATACAACGAAGCATCACAACATGACTCTACGACACAAGTACTTTATTTAGGGCTCAGGGAGCCATACATAGCATACACAAAGATACGGGTCACACGACCCAGCATTCAAGTCATACAGTCATACAAACCAACAGCGGAGGTAACTTGTCTGAGTACAGACAACTAGTAAAATAAAGGAGGCTTGGAAAGCCTAGCTATACTACGTGGTCCTTCACAAGCTCAGGGTCACCACCTGGGTCTTTAGCCTACTCGTTGATGTCAACGTCTACATAGAACCCATCAGAAGGGGTTGCAGCGTCTTCTGTAAAAAATGTAGATTATAGCAACATGAGTACAAAGGTACTCAGCAAGACTTACATCAGATCCTACATACATGCTTAGTATCAAGAAGGGTTGGTGGAGTTATTGCAGCAAGCCAGCTTTGACTCTTGGCTAGACTATCCTACGATACTCCAACTTGAAATGGTTTTGCGCACACGAGTCCACTACTCACCACTTCAATACACCACCGAGGATCCACCTCCGTCTTCCTACGGAAGAGCCATCCTCGGCACTCACTCTTATCTTGAGGCTTTTAGTAGTTTCCATTTACTTGTCTATGAACTGTATAGGCAACCAAGTAGTCCTTTACCGCGGACGTGGCTATTCGAATAGATCATGTTAACCCTGCAGGGGTGTACTTCTTCATACATGTTTCCACCACTTAGTGTCTGCACACGACATGTGCTCGGCAGACTTCAAGCGAAAGCCGACGTGGGTGTAGACCACGACCTACCTAAACACTTAAGCCTCTAGTCCAGGTTTATCGCCTATTCAGGTTCCATCCGCAGGGAGTCCGGCCGAGGTTTCCCATACGGCCCCGAACGATGTGAACAGGGTTCCCGAGATACCTAACGGGTATTCGGTACACCGTGCCACGTACCTACCGCATCACAGCCCACCCCTACGGTCAGCGCTGTCCACGGCCTCCAGTAGGCTACAAACACCAGAAACTACTTGCAACTCCTGGACAGAGAGCTAGGGTGAATAAGAAGTCGAGCGGGGTCATATTTCAGGGCCCAATGCATGGTAGTAGCTGTATCTTAAATCACACATACAGATCTCAGTGCTTAGGGTCGGCTTCAATGAAACAACCCACCATGTACTCCTACATGGCCTCTCATCGATACCTTTACCAAATCGTGTTCAGCACACCACTCTCATTACCGACATAATCATTTCACTCTAGCCATCACCCAGATGAACCAGACCTGACACGACTCTAAGCATAGCAGGCATAGCAAGGTAGGAACAACACATACATATGGCTCAATCAACTCCTACACATGCTAGTGGGTTTCATCTAGTTACTGTGGCAATGACAGGTCATGCAGAGGAAATGGGTTCAACTACCGTAGCACACAGCAGTTTGAAACGCGTTGTCTTAATGCAGTAAAAGAGAGCAGGAGCGAGAACATGGGATTGTATCGATATGATCAAATGGTTGGTTGCTTGCCTGATGGTTCGATGCACTGATACGGTTCTTCGTTAGGGTAATCACGGTACTCCTCGGAGGCAGAACCTGTCGCAAAGGACACCGATACACAACCATCACCAAACAATGTGCAACAATATGATGCATGCATGAAACATGGCAATATGAGTGTGTTGGGCTAATGCAACTAAAACCAGAAGGGTTTGAACAAATTTGAATCAAGGATTCAAATTTCAAATTCAAATATGGCCTTTTAAAGTGCTTTTCCTTGTTCTGCTTGAAACATCAATTTAACTTGTTTGATCATGCATGAACATAGTACAGATGGATATATTGGATTTTTCTGATCATTTTTCATATATAATTTGTCCAATTTGGAGTTACAGAATAAAAGTTATGAATTTTTGAAGTTTAAATAATATTCTGGAATTTCCTGATTTAAATTAAATCCAGAAATATATATATTGCGCCAGCATGACGTCAGCATGACGTCAGTGGTCAACTGCGGCTGGCTGAGGTCAAACCTGACGTGTGGGGCCCACACGTCAGCGACAGGGGGGTTAAACAGGGTTAAATTAATCCTAATTACTAATTAGTGGCGCTGGGGCCCACTAGTCAGTGTCAGGGGGTTAACTAACAGTGGTTAGCGCTAATCCTAATTAGCTACAGGGCTGGGCCCACCTGTCAGGGACTCAGGGGGGGTTCCTGCCGTGGTCAAAGTGGGTCAAACCCACCGGCGACGTGACGCCGGCGAGGCCCGAGACGGCAGCGCGATGCGGGATCGCGCTACAGGGCACGGGCGAGGCCGTTCTTGGGCTCGTTGGAGAGCTCTTGCTCCCGCGCGTCGAACGGTGGCCGTGGCTGGGCCTGGGGTGGCCGGAGTCGACGGCGGCGAGCTCGGCTGCGGCCGCCGGAGTTCGGGTGCGGTCGGAGTCGGCGTTGCAGGGGGTTTGGGGAGGCGTTGGTGCGTGCTGCGTGCTCCTAGTGAGGCGTGGAGCACGATAGTGTGCTCGGTTGGGCGCTACGGTGACCGTGGCCACGACGGCGACATCGCCGGCGGCGTGGAGCTCTCGGCCAAGGTGGGGCTAAGGCCTAGAGGTCGAAAGAGACCAGGGGAGAAGGGGGAAACGACTCAGGGGCTCACCGCGGTTGCAGTGGGCGTCGAAGCGGGCTCGGAGACGCGCTGGAGACGGCGAATTCGACGGCGATGATGGTCGGAGCCCGAAGAGGGGAACGGCGACGTGGCGGCGATGCAGGGCTTCCGGAGGCCCGTGGAGCGGTGGGGAGGAAGAGGGGGTTGTGGCGGAGCTTCTGAGCTAGTCGGGGGAGCGAGGGGTGGCCGGAGACGGCTGCTAAGGCGAACGGCGGCGACGGTGGTGTTCGGCCGTGAGAGAGAGAGCGAGGGAGAGGAGGGAAGAGCCGAGGGCGAGTGAGAGAGAGCAGGGGGGGAGGCGTGGCGTCGTCCAGGGCATCGAGGCGAGGAGGGGAGGGCAGGCAGGCAGGGAGAGAGGTGGCGTGGCGCGGTGGCGGGCGCGCGCGCCGGCCACACTCCCCTCCCTCTGTCGGGACGAAGACGACAGAGGAGGGAGACGGGCTGGGCCGCCTGCTGGCTGGGCCGGCCAGCTGGATGGGCTGCACAGTGGAGGAGCCCAGGTAAGCTTCTCCCTTTTATTTTTTTCTGTTTTCTAATTTCTAACATTTGTTTTGATTTAAATAATATATTAAATCGTTTATTTAACTTATGCCAATTTTTGCAGGGGCTAGATATATTATTCCAGAGCTCCTTTATAATTGGCATAATATTTGGACATATATTAATATATATAGAAATATATTTCCAATGCAAATATTTATGCATTAATTCCAAATGCCCAAAATAAATGTCCATGAGCCACTAAAAATATTGGTTTGATTTTTATCTCTGTCCAATATTTTCAGAGAGCAACATGAGCATTTTCTTGGACCCTTTTGGAGAAATTTTTATTTGGGTCATTTTCAAAATGATTCTGAGGGTTTCACAGATCCCCATTTCAAGTTTCTGATGAAAGAGTAAACATGATGCAACACTCTAATGCATGACTAGCTAGGGTGTGACAACTCACCCCCACTCAAAAGAATCTCGTCCCGAGATTTGGGTTCCTCCGGGAAGAAGGCGGGGTACTCAAGTCGAAGACGATCCTCCCTTTCCCAGGTTGCTTCATCCTCAGAATGGTGCGACCATTGTACTTTGAGGAACTTGATGTTCTGACGTCGGGTGATACGTTCGGCCTGATCGAGGATACGAACGGGGTACTCTCGATATGTAAGATTATCTTGGAGATCAAGCGTTTCGTGGTCCACTTCACGGATAGGATCCGAGAAGCAACGCCTGAGTTGAGAAACGTGGAAGACATCGTGGACTCTGGAGAGATGCGGAGGTAGTTCCAGCTGGTAGGCAACTTCCCCTCGTTTGGCAAGAACGCGAAAAGGTCCAATGTAACGAGGAGCCAATTTGCTTTTGATACCGAAATGATGGGTTCCCTTCAGAGGGGTGACCCGAAGATATGCCTTCTCGTCAACCTCGAAAGTCATAGCCTTATGTTTTCGGTCATATTGACTCTTTTGACGAGATTGGGCTGTTTTCAACTTTTCACGAACGATGCGAACTTGTTCTTCTGCTTCCTGAATCATGTCCGGGCCAAAGAATTGTCTTTCCCTGGTCTCTGACCAGTTAAGGGGTGTTCGACACCGTCGTCCATAGAGAACTTCAAAAGGGGCTTTACCCAAGCTAGATTGATAGCTGTTGTTGTAAGCGAATTCGGCAAATGGAAGGCACTTCTCCCAGTCCATTCCGAATGAGATAACAGAGGCTCGAAGCATGTCTTCTAGAATTTGGTTGACGCGTTCCACTTGACCACTCGACTGAGGGTGGAAGGCGGTGCTAAAGGAGAGACGAGTTCCCATAGCATTTTGGAAACTTTCCCAAAATCGAGAGGTGAAAAGACTTCCTCGATCCGAGTTAATTTCCAAAGGAACACCATGAAGGGACACTATTCGGGAGATGTATAAGTCTGCCAGCTGACTAGCGGTTATACTCTCTCGAACAGGTAGGAAATGGGCTACTTTGGAAAGACGATCGACCACGACAAAAATAGCATTATTCCCTCTCTTGGTCCTGGGAGAACCGGTAATGAAATCCATACCAATTTTATCCCATTTCCATTCAGGAATAGCTAAGGGTTGAAGGGTGCCAGCAGGCCGTTGGTGCTCTGCTTTAACACGACGACAGACGTCGCAATTTGCAATATACTGAGCAATTTCTCTCTTCATCCTAGTCCACCAGAACCTCTGGCGTAGGTCCTGATACATCTTAGTACTACCGGGATGAATGGTGAGAGGGGATTCATGAGCCTCCTTAAGGATCAACTGCCGTAGATGCTGGTTCTTGGGAACCACTAGACGGTTCTCAAAGTACACAACACCATGATCATTTGTGGAGAAACAACTAGCACCTCCGCTAGCAATGTTCTCCTTGATCTTAGCTATTCCCTTATCTCGCTTCTGGGCAGCAATGATTTGATCCGTAAGAGTAGGTTTCGCCACCAAGGTGGAAAGAAATCCTTGAGGAACAATGTGAAGGTTAAGCTTCCGAAATTCCTCATGGAGAAGCGGTTGACTTTGTTGTAACATCAGATTGTTACAATAAGATTTACGACTTAGCGCATCAGCCATGACGTTGGCTTTCCCTGGGGTGTAGGTTATTCCTAAGTCGAAGTCTGTGATCAATTCAACCCAACGTCTTTGCCTGAGGTTCAGATCCGGTTGGGTGAAGATGTACTTCAAACTTTAGTGATCAGTGAATATTTCGCAACAATTACCGAGGAGGTAATGTCGCCAGGTTTTAAGTGCATAGACTACAGCTGCAAGCTCTAGATCATGAGTAGGATAATTCTCCTCATGTGGGTGCAATTGCCGTGAAGCGTAGGCAATTACGTGTCGATCTTGCATGAGAATGCAACCTAGTCCTTGTCGCGAGGCATCGCAGTAGATAACAAAATCCTTGGAGAAGTCTGGCGGTACCAGTACGGGAGCAGAAGTCAGGCGTCTTTTCAGTTCCTGAAAGCTGTGCTCACATTGTGGAGTCCACTCGAACTTCTTATCTTTCTTGAGGAGTTCGGTTAGAGGTTTGGCAACCTTGGAGAAGTTCTCGACAAAGCGACGACAATAGCTCGCTAAGCCTAGAAAACTCCGAACTTGCTTGACCGATTCAGGTGGAGTCCAGTTAAGGACGGCTTGAACTCGCTCAGGGTTAACAGCAATACCTTTACCAGATATTACATGACCCAGATAGGTCACTTCTGGCAACCAGAATTCACATTTAGAAAATTTGGCATAAAGGCGATGCTCTCGAAGTTTCTTCAACACTAGCCTTAAATGTTCGGCATGTTCTTCCTCGTTCTTGGAGTAGATGAGTATATCATCGAGATAAACTACGACGAATTTATCCAAATACTCCATGAAGATTGAGTTCATTAACCGAGAAAAGATGGCTGGAGCATTGGTTAATCCGAAGGACATGACGGTGTACTCGTATTGGCCATAACGAGTAACAAAGGCCGTTTTAGGAATGTCCCCGTTTCTGATTTTGATTTGATGGTAGCCCAACCTCAAATCCATCTTGGAGAAGACTGAGGATCCAGCGAGCTGATCATAAAGGTCGTTGATCCTGGGGAGCGGATATTTGTTCTTGATTGTGACTAAATTGACAGGTCGGTAATCTACAACCATCCGGTCCGTACCATCCTTCTTCTTGACGAATAGGACGGGGCAAGCCCACGGAGATGAACTAGGTCGGATGAAACCCTTTTTCAAGGACTCATCGAGTTGTTTCTTAAGCTCGGCTAGTTCTAGGGGTGCCATCTTATAGGGTCTTCTAGCAATCGGAACGGTTCCCGGAATGAGGTCTATTACGAACTCAACATCCCTGTCAGGTGGAACACCTGGCAATTCTTCTGGGAAGACATCCGGGAAGTCACGGACTACCGGAACGTCCTCAAGGTCTGGCAAAGGGCTGGCGTTAAGAGAATATAATTGTCGCTTAGCTATTCGGGTCAAGACATTGACTATCTTCCCCGAAGGATGGGTGAGTTGAACAGTCCTAGAGAAGCAATCAATTTTGGCTTGATGAGCTGACATCCAGTCCATACCCAGAATGATATTGATATCTGAAAATTTAAGGGCTATCAAAGAGGCAAGGAAAACAAGTCTGTCGACTTGGATTTCATTTCCATGGCTTACTCTAGAAGTTTGCCATTTGGATCCCGGAGTTTGAATTACCATAGAGGTTGGCATATCACCGAATGCGACGTTATGCAAGCGAGCATAGTTTTCAGATATAAAAGAATGAGAGGCTCCTGTATCGAAAAGAACAGATGTCGGGTGGCAATTAACAAGAAGCGTACCGAGAACGACGTTGGGATCCTCTTGAGCTTCTTCGGCAGAGATACAGTTGACATGGCCACGTGTAGCGGTGACCGGCTTGGCGTGGAATACTTTTCCTGTCGGCTTGCCACGGCCAACAGCTTTAGCAGACTGGTTGGGGTTGGTCTGGGGACACTCACGCATATAGTGACCAGATTCCCCGCACTTGAAACAAGTCACGGAACTGGTACGTGGAGGAGCATTGTTAGTTGGACCCCCATAGGGCTTGGCCGGTGCAGACTGCTGAACGGGGCGAGGCGCCTGGAAGGATGGCCTCGGTGTGAACCTGGGTGGCAGGGCGGTGTTGGGTACCCACACGCGGCGCTTCTGAGGACCAGCACCGGATGAGGAACCCATATCACGGCCATGCTTGCGTGTTGCGTCATAGTCAGTCTGACCAGTTTCAGCACTGATGGCTTTGTTGACAAGTTTCTGGAAGGATGTGCACTCATGCAGACGGAGGTCGCGGCGAAGCTCAGGACTAAGGCCCTTACGGAACCTTGCTTGCTTCTTGGCGTCAGTAGAAACTTCCTCGGTTGCATATCGTGCGAGATTACCAAACTCCCTACTGTAAACATCCACAGAAAGTCGGCCTTGGGTGAAACTGCAAAATTCTTCACGTTTGCGGTCCATGAGACCCTCCGGAATATGATGCTCACGGAAAGCCTCGCTGAACTCAGCCCAAGTAGTGACATGGCCCGCTGGGCGCATAGCTCCATAATTTTCCCACCATAGACTGGCGGGGCCTTCAAGATGATATGCAGCAAAGGTGACCTTGTCAGCCTCCGCTACCAGCGCAGAACGCAGTTTATGAGAGACACTGCGAAGCCAGTCATCAGCGTCGAGAGGCTCGACGGAGTGGTGGAACGTGGGTGGATGTAATTTGATAAAATCACTGAGTGACACCACGTTAGTCCTCTGATGGTGTGCCGTGTTCTGTTCAATACGCTCCAACAAACGGTTGGTCTCCCGCTTGTTTCTCTCAGCTTCCATCATAACCTCGGCTAGTGAAGGAGGATGAGGCAGATTTTCATTCCTGCCTTCACTGCCTTCGGCCTGCTCTTGAGAAGCAGGGTTAGCGCGCGTGTTGACCATCCTAGGTAACAAGACAATGATTTAGTCAGAATGATAAAATTCCGACATAGGATACAGAATGTAAGGAATAACTCGAAATGCAAGATGATCATCCGTATGACATGGTAAAAGCAGAAACTGCTTCTTTTATTCCATCGTCATACACACCATACAGGGTTTAGTACAAGACCAAACAAAGTACTATTACGGTGAGAAAAGGATTACATCTCATCGGAGGCATTCCAAGCTCCTATACATTATTCTTCTACACCTCCGGAAAGAGTACAACTAGGTCATATCCCACGAGTCACGCTGGACGATAGACGACACAGCTAGTGCGAACTAGTGATACTACCACTAACTCAGACCGATCCGTAGTAGTCCTCGTAAAAGTCACCTCCATAGCCTGGAAGCTCAACATGATCATCCGGAAACAGACGATCTCGCGGAGCTTGTGGACCATAGGGGCTAGGATGAGGCCTTGGACCAACAAACGGTGGCCTGCGGGGACCGCGAGGTGGGGTGATGCCTCCTACATCACGCCAAACCATCACGTCTGGCAGAGCAGATCTCACAGGATAGAGATCGCGCATATCCGAACATCCAGCTTGCACCGCCGGTGCGAACCGAGTCAATGTGGCCCAGTGGTCAGCACAGGTATTGAAGAGCTCTAACCTCAAGGCCCGATTTTCACGGTCCTTATCCTCGAGCATCTCAGCAGTGGTGCGAGTCCGTGAATCCTCCTGAGTGGGGTCAGCATAAATAGCCTGGAGATACCCTTGTGCTCCCGGAAGTGATCCTGGCATATACCGGAAATCAGAGTCCCGAAATATACCAGATCTGACTCGCATAATGGTCATCATAGAGTAGGCGGCGTCCTGCACAGCCATCTCAATAGTAACCCCGAGTCCATAGGAGCAGTGAAGAGGCTCGGTGGATCCAGGATAAGATGGAAATATCCTGACAGTGCAGAGATACTGGCTTTGATTAAAGTCTCGGAATTGCTCTTCGACCGTGTACTCAGGATACCAGCGGTATCCAGCCTCAGTCATTACCTTGACCAACTTGGCAGTATGGCCGGGTACATCTAGGCATCGAGTCAGGCGAACCACTTGATTGGGGTCGCGAGTGGCCATCTGAAAGCACAATCATAATGCAAAGGCATTAGAATTTCTAGCAAAATTTCGGCAGCATAACAGCTGTAAATGCTCAAGAAGGATTTTGAGACATTTGACAAAGGATTTCGTACGCACTCAACATCATCATATCAAAGTTCTGAATCCATTCTAACAACATAATATGGTAGTAGAACTGAACTAGGCTTGTATCCATCAGACTTATAAGGTACTACTGATTAGTAACACGTGATCCTGATAGAGAGAATAGATCCTAATTCCTTAACCCCCGGTGGAAGAATGGACTGACTCAGATCAGAATGTCATAAGATAAAGGAGTAAAAAGAGCCTTACGTTCCAACCCACAAACAATTCCCCTACATATAACTAAAGAATTTCTAGACTCAACATCGACCAGTTTGGCTTGGAGAACCTACAGGCAGTCCGGCTCTGATGCCAACGCTGTCAGGTCCCCGACTCGATGTCACATCGATCTAGCCGGTAACACCTCATATCACTTTGCGGCCTCACGCACGGTATCCCCACGGGTGTCGCCTTACCTTTGCCCGGGACCGTTTGCGCATTTTGGCTCACGTATATGATAGTGTCGCTAGCATCCATATGATAAAGAGCCCGGGCTGACATGACTAGTCGTAAACCCAAAGTGGCACAAACTTACAGGGACAGGCATCCATGACCCAGCTCCGAACGTGTCGGTCATCAGCAAGTGGGTCCGGGCTGTAGCACTGGGCTAACAGGACTCCGGTAAACCGGGCTGTAGCGGGCTAACAGGACTCCAGTACTCAAAGCGTGACATTTCCCCGAAGGGACAGACACAGGAACGAAGAAGGACACATGCCGGCCAGCCTAAGTGTTCCAGAGCAGTAGCAAGCTACCATGGCTCAGCGGTAACACTAGGAGACATTTCCCGGTAAGAGAGGCTACTAAAGATAAACAACTAGATAGTCAGATCCCACACATACCAAGCATTTCAATCATACACACAATATGCTCGATATGTGCAAATACAACGAAGCATCACAACATGACTCTACGACACAAGTACTTTATTTAGGGCTCAGGGAGCCATACATAACATACACAAAGGTACGGGTCTCACGACCCAACATACAAGTCATACATTCATACAAACCAGCAGCGGAAGTAACTTGTCTGAGTACAGACAACTAGTAAAATAAAAGAGGCTTGGAAAGCCTAACTATACTACGTGGTCCTTCACAAGCTCAGGGTCACCACCTGGGTCTTTAGCCTACTCGTTGATGTCAACGTCTACGTAGAACCCATCAGAAGGGGTTGCAGCGTCTTCTGTAAAAAATGTAAATTATAGCAACATGAGTACAAAGGTACTCAGCAAGACTTACATCGGATCCTACATACATGCATATTATCAAGAAGGGTTGGTGGAGTTATTGCAGCAAGCCATCTTTGACTCTTGGCTAGACTATCCTACGATACTCCAACCTGAAATGGTTTTGCGCACACGAGTCCACTACTCACCACTTCAATACACTACCGAGGATCCACCTCCGTCTTCCTACGGAAGAGCCATCCTCGGCACTCACACTTATCTTGAGGCTTTTAACAGTTTCCATTTACTTGTCTATGAACTGTATAGGCAACCAAGTAGTCCTTTACCGCGGACGCGGCTATTCGAATAGATTATGATAACCCTGCAGGGGTGTACTTCTTCATACATGTTTCCACCACTTAGCGTCTGCACACGACATGTGCTCGGCAGACTTCAAGCGAAAGCCGACGTGGGTGTAGACCACGACCTACCTAAACACTTAAGCCTCTAGTCCAGGTTTATCGCCTATTCAGGTTCCATCCGCAGGGAGTCCGGCCGAGGTTTCCCATACGGCCCCGAACGATGTGAACAGGGTTCCCGTGATACCTAACGGGTATTCGGTACACCGTGCCACGTACCTACCGCATCACAGCCCACCCCTACGGTCAGCGCTGTCCACGGCCTCCAGTAGGCTACAAACACCAGAAACTACTTGCAACTCCTGGACAGAGAGCTAGGGTGAATAAGAAGTCGAGCGGGGTCATATTTCAGGGCCCAATGCATGGTAGTAGCTGTATCTTAAATCACACATACAGATCTCAGTGCTTAAGGTCGGCTTCAATGAAACAACCCACCATGTACTCCTACATGGCCTCTCATCGATACCTTTACCAAATCGTGTTCACCACACCACTCTCATTACCGACATAATCATTTCACTCTAGCCATCACCCAGATGAACCAGACCTGACACGACTCTAAGCATAGCAGGCATAGCAAGGTAGGAACAACACATACATATGACTCAATCAACTCCTACACATGCTAGTGGGTTTCATCTAGTTACTGTGGCAATGACAGGTCATGCAGAGGAAATGGGTTCAACTACCGTAGCACACAGCAGTTTGAAACGCGTTGTCTTAATGCAGTAAAAGAGAGCAGGAGCGAGAACATGGGATTGTATCGATATGATCAAATGGTTGGTTGCTTGCCTGATGGTTCGATGCACTGATACGGTTCTTCGTTAGGGTAATCACGGTACTCCTCGGAGGCAGAACCTGTCGCAAAGGACACCGATACACAACCATCACCAAACAATGTGCAACAATATGATGCATGCATGAAACATGGCAATATGAGTGTGTGGGCTAATGCAACTAAAACCAGAAGGGTTTGAACAAATTTGAATCAAGGATTCAAATTTCAAATTCAAATATGGCCTTTTAAAGTGCTTTTCCTTGTTCTGCTTGAAACATCAATTTAACTTGTTTGATCATGCATGAAAATAGTACAGATGGATAGATTGGATTTTTCTGATCATTTTTCATATATAATTTGTCCAATTTGGAGTTACAGAATAAAAGTTATGAATTTTTGAAGTTTAAATAATATTCTGGAATTTCCTGATTAAATTAAATCCAGAAATATAATTATTGCGCCAGCATGACGTCAGCATGACGTCAGTGGTCAACTGCGGCTGGCTGGAGTCAAACCTGACGTGTGGGGCCCACACGTCAGTGACAGGGGGTTTAAACAGGGTTAAATTAATCCTAATTACTAATTAGTGGCGCTGGGGCCCACTAGTCAGTGTCAGGGGGTTAACTAACAGTGGTTAGCGCTAATCCTAATTAGCTACAGGGCTGGGCCCACCTGTTAGGGACTCAGGGGGGGTTCCTGCCGTGGTCAAAGTGGGTCAAACCCACCGGCGACGTGACGCCGGCGAGGCCCGAGACGGCGGCGCGATGCGGGATCGCGCTACAGGGCACGGGCGAGGCTGTGCTTGGGCTCGTTGGAAAGCTCTTGCTCCCGCGCGTCGAACGGTGGTGGTGGCCGAGCCTGGGGTGGCCGGAGTCGACGGCGGCGAGCTCGGCTGCGGCCGCCGGAGTTCGGGTGCGGTCGGAGTCGGCGTTGCAGGGGGTTTGGGGAGGCGTTGGTGCGTGTTGCGTGCTCCTAGTGAGGCGTGGAGCACGATAGTGTGCTCGGTTGGGCGCTACGGTGACCGTGGCCACGACGGCGACATCGCCGGCGGCGTGGAGCTCTCGGCCAAGGTGGGGCTAAGGCCTAGAGGTCGAAAGAGACCAGGGGAGAAGGGGGAAACGACTCGGGGGCTCACCGCGGTTGCAATGGGCGTCGAAGCGGGCTCGGAGACGCGCTGGAGACGGCGAATTCGACGGCGATGATGGTCGGAGCCCGAAGAGGGGAACGGCGACGTGGCGGCGATGCAGGGCTTCCGGAGGCCCGTGAAGCGGTGGGGAGGAAGAGGAGGTCGAGGCGGAGCTTCTGAGCTAGTCGGGGGAGCGAGGGGTGGCCGGAGACGGCTGCTGTGGCGAACGGCGGCGACGGTGGTGTTCGGCCGTGAGAGAGAGAGCGAGGGAGAGGAAGGGAGAGCCGGGGGAGAGTGAGAGAGAGCAGGGGGGAGGCGTGGCGTCGTCCAGGGGCATCGAGGCGAGGAGGGGAGGGCAGGTAGGCAGGGAGAGAGGTGGCGTGGCGCGGTGGCGCGCGCGCGCGCCGGCCACACTCCCCTCCCTCTGTCGGGACGAAGACGACAGAGGAGGGAGACGGGCTGGGCCGCCTGCTGGCTGGGCCGGCCAGCTGGATGGGCTGCACAGGGAGGAGCCCAGGTAAGCTTCTCCCTTTTATTTTTTTCTGTTTTCTAATTTCTGACATTTGTTTTGATTTAAATAATATATTAAATCATTTATTTAACTTATGCCAATTTTTGCAGGGGCTAGATATATTATTCCAGAGCTCCTTTATAATTGGCATAATATTTGGACATATATTAATATATATAGAAATATATTTCCAATGCAAATATTTATGCATTAATTCCAAATGCCCAAAATAAATGTCCATGAGCCACTAAAAATATTGGTTTGATTTTTATCTCTGTCCAATATTTTCAGAGAGCAACATGAGCATTTTCTTGGACCCTTTTGGAGAAATTTTTATTTGGGTCATTTTCAAAATGATTCTGAGGGTTTCACAGATCCCCATTTCAAGTTTCTGATGAAAGAGTAAACATGATGCAACACTCTAATGCATGACTAGCTAGGGTGTGACAGTGTTACACAAATAATATTCCTTTTGTACAAACCTCCCTCACAATGATTTTTTTAACTTTCTCCGACCGAGGACTTGAACTTCTAACAACAAAAATTTTAGACCTTGCCTTTTTATTCATTTTTCTCATATTAAACACACACAATGTAGTATATTAAATTCTTTCCTTTTTATACTTTGATTTTTTTGTTTTTCTTTTTGAAATCAAATTGCTTCCAAATAATAATTGAACTTCTTTGTGGATTGAGAGAATTATTTTAAAACTAAAAAAAACATCTTTTTTGTGTTTTTCAACAATGAAATACATGGTGAACCTTTCTCATAGGAATTTTTGAACTTTCCCACGTTGAGCACGTGAACTTCTAGCAAGAAAATTTTAAACTTTGCATTTTTATTCTTTTTATTCTCATACAAAATGCACACCACACAATACGTGAACTTTCATGAGTTGTCAATTTGGACTTCTCTCTGTTTCACTTTAGTAACGGGAAAAATCAGATTATTTGTAGACATCGAATCGCTCTAACTTTTTTATTTGAACTTCTTTTGTGCATTTTTAGAAATGTGAAGATTGTAGTTTTGTTAGAAACATTGAACTTCGTCATTATTTCAAATTGAACTTATTGGTTTTATTCTTTAATAACTGGATTAAACTGATTTATCAAAGAAATATTAAACTACTCCCTTTTTCCAATTGAACTTCTTGGTTTTATTCTCTAGTAACAAGAAAACTTGAGTTTTTTACATACATTTTAACTACTCCGTTTGTTAAAATTGCACTTCTTGGTTTTAATCATTACTATTGGGGAAAAATGCCCAAAATGGCATTGTTTTTTGAGCTTCTGTTTTAATGTACTTTGAACTTCTGTGTTATTTTAATTTGAACTTCACACTTTTTATTTGTTTTGAGTAAATTTATTGTTTTTCAATAAAAATAAGTTAGACTACTTTTTATTTTTTTTATCTTCATGATTGATTCTTTAATAATAACGGATATCTAAGTTTTTTTAATGAATGTAAAATCTTAGTTTTTTAATAAACATCGAACCACTTCATTATTTTATTTTGCACTTCTGGTTTTCTAAAAACAAGAAAACTACTTTAAAACTTATTTAGTTTTTCTTTTAAAAAAATTGAACTTCTGTATTTTATTATTTATTAACGAGAAAACATCTAAGTTTTTTAACGTTCGAACTTCTCTTTTTTTTTACTTTGGACTTCTTAGAAAAATATGGTTTTACATAAGCAAACAATTTTCTAGGTTTTAAAATTTGAACTTCTAGGTTTTTTAACCTTCTCAGTTATTTCAAATTGAACTTCTAGGGGTTTCAAATTTGAACTTCTGCATTTTTTGACCTTCTCGGGTATTTAAAATTGAACTCCTAGGGTTTTCAAAATCCATTTTTTATAAACTATTTTTGAACTGCTCTGTTATTTTGAGTTGGCCTTCTCTCTTATTTTTTTGGAAACGAGGAAAATCTAACTTTTAACAGCTTTCCTCTGCATCGAGCAAAAGCAGAGAAGTTAATTGGTTTGAAATAAAAAAATTGAACTTCTGAATTTTTGTTTCATGAATTTTTGGGTAGTAATACATGAACTTCTCGACATGACAATTTCGAAGTTGAAAAACATGCACAAAAAGAGAAGAAGGGAAGATGTAAAATGAGTGTGCAAAAACTATAGAAATTTGGGTATAATTTGAGCATAAGAATCTGTGGCAAAAAGACAGTGCGTGCTTACAAACAGTATTCTCAAATGGCCTGGCCACATAGTAACTACATGCACCCAATCCTTTTACATAAAAAATGCACTAACTAGTGGCGGACTTGCATCCATCCATCTTGTCTCACATTATCCACAAAGTGCTGATGCGTTATCTTCTCCATGCTTTTCTTCTTCTTCCCTGTATTTTCAAACAAGCAACATATTGATTGAGAAAGCAACTGTAGTCCTGGCCAAGTTTTTGGAGAAGCTTCCATGCACTCTTCTTTTTGCAGCTGGACTTGCCCATCAGGATAAGCTGACCTGCAATGGTGGCCAATTTTCTGGCGGGATTCTGGAGTTGGGTTCTCCTGTTGATGCACACATAGCCACAGACGGAGTACTCATGACCTACCCAAGGCGCTATCCGCAACCTTCCTAGGGCGCTGCATGTGACCTTCCCACGGAGCTGCCTGTGACCTGCCCAGGACGGTGCCGGACCTCGGATGACGCTGGATCCAGGGACGACACATGCGTCAGATCCGCATCGGCGTGGTGCTTGCTGCCGTAGTGGATTCAGGGGAGGGAGGCCGCCGCCTCGATGGATTAAGGGGGAGGGAGGTCGCTGTTGGAAATATGCCCTAGAGGCAATAATAAAAGTATTATTATATTTCATTGTTCATGATAATTGTCTTTTATTCATGCTATAACTGTATTATCCGGAAATCGTAATACACGTGTGAATACATAGACCTCAATATGTCCCTAGTGAGCCTCTAGTTGACTAGCTCGTTGTGATCAACAGATAGTCATGATTTCCTGGCTATGGACATTGGATGTCGTTGATAACGGGATCACATCATTAGGAGAATGATGTGATGGACAAGACCCAATCCTAAGCATAGCACAAAGGTCGTTTAGTTCGTTTGCTAGAGCTTTGCCAATGTCAAGTATCTCTTCCTTAGACCATGAGATCGTGTAACTCCCGGATACCGTAGGAGTGCCTTGGGTGTATCAAACGTCACAACGTAACTGGGTGACTATAAAGGTGCATTACAGGTATCTCCGAAAGTAGCTATTGGGTTGACACGGATCGAGACTGGGATTTGTCACTCCGTATGACGGAGAGGTATCTCTGGGCCCACTCGGTAATGCATCATCATAATGAGCTCAAGGTGACCAAAGTGTTGGCCACGAGATCATGCATTACGGTACGAGTAAAGTGACTGGCCGGTAACGAGACTGAACAAGGTATTGGGATACCGACGATCGAGTCTCGGGCAAGTAACGTACCGATTGACAAAGGGAATTGTATACAGGGTTTGATCGAATCCTCGACATCGTGGTTCATCCGATGACAACATCGAGAAGCATGTGGGAGCCAACATGGGTATCCATATCCCGCTGTTGGTTATTGACCGGAGAACGTCTCGGTCATGTCTACATGTCTCCCGAACCCGTAGGGTCTACACACTTAAGGTTCGATGACGCTAGGGTTATAAAGGAAGTTTGTATGTGGTTACCGAATGTTGTTCGGAGTCCTGGATGAGATCCCGGACGTCACGAGGAGTTCTGGAATGGTCCGGAGGTAAAGATTTATATATGGGAAGTCCTATTTTGGCCACCGGAAAATGTTCGGGATTTTTCGGTATTGTACCGGGAAGGTTCTAGAAGGTTCCGGAGTGGGGCCCACCTGCATGGGGGGACCCACATGAACGTGAGTAGTGGGGGAAAGGCCCCACACCCCTGGTCAAGGCGCACCAAGATCCCCCCTTAGAAGGAATAAGATCATATCCCGAAGGGATAAGATCAAGATCCCTAAAAAGGGGGGATAACAATCGGTGGGGAAGGAAATGATGGGATTTCTTTCCTCCCACCTTGGCCAACGCCCCAATGGACTTGGAGGGCAAGAAACCAGCCCCTCCACCCCTATATATAGTGGGGAGGCGCATGGGAGCTTAACACAAGCCAAGGCGCAGCCCCTCCCCTCCCCAACACCTCTCCTCCTCCGTATATGCTTGGCGAAGCCCTGTCGGAGTACTGCTGCACCAACTACACCACACCGTCGTGCTGCCGTTGGAGCAATCTTCCTCAACCTCTCCTTCCCCCTTGCTGGATCAAGAAGGAGGAGACGTCTCCCGTCCCGTACGTGTGTTGAACGCGGAGGTGCTGTTCCTTCAGCACTTGGACATCGGTTATCCGAATCACGTTCGAGTACGACTCCATCATCACCATCCCCTTGGCTAGCTTCCGCTCATGATCTACAAGTGGTATGTAGATGCAAACTCTCTCCCTTGACTCATTGCTTAGATGAACTCATAGTTGGATCTTGGTGAAACCGTAGGAAAATTTTTAATTTTCTGCAACGTTACCCAACAGTGGCATCATGAGCTAGGTCTATGCGTAGTTCTCTTTGCACGAGTAGAACACAATTTTGTTGTGGGCGTGGATTTTGTCATCTTACTTGCCTCTACTAGTCTTTTCTTGCTTCGGAGGTATTGTGGGATGAAGCGGCCCGGACCAACCTTACACGTACGATTACGTGAGACCGGTTCCACCGACTGACATGCACTAGTTGCATAAGGTGGCTGGCGGGTGTCTGTCTCTCCCACTTTAGTTGGAGCGGATTCGATGAAAAGGGCCCTTATGAAGGGTAAATAGAAGTTGAAAAAATCACGTTGTGGTTATTCGTAGGTAAGAAAACGTTCTTGCTAGAACCCAATTGCAGCCACGTAAAAGATGCAACAACAATTAGAGGACGTCTAACTTGTTTTTGCAGCGATTGATCATGTGATGTGATATGGCCAGAAGTTGTGATGAATGATGAATTGTGATGTATGAGATCATGTTCTTTGTAATAGGATTCACGACTTGCATGTCGATGAGTATGACAACCGGCAGGAGCCATAGGAGTTGTCTTTACTTTTTGTATGACCTGCGTGTCATTGAAGAACGCCATGTAACTCACTTTACTTTATTGCTAAACGCGTTAGCCATAGAAGTAGAAGTAGTCGTTGGCGTGACAACTTCATGAAGACACGATGATGGAGATCATGATGATGGAGATCATGGTGTCAAGCCGGTGACAAGATGATCATGGAGCCCCGAAGATGAAGATCAATGGAGCTATATGATATTGGCCATATCATGTCACAACTATATAATTGCATGTGATGTTTATTATGTTTATGCATCTTGTTTACTTAGGACGACGGTAGTAAATAAGATGATCCCTTACAAAAATTTCAAGAAGTGTTCTCCCCTAACTGTGCACTGTTGCTACAGTTCGTCGCTTCTAAGCACCACGTGATGATCGGGTGTGATGGATTCTTACGTTCACATACAACGGGTGTAAGACAGTTTTACACAGCGAAAACACTTAGGGTTAACTTGACGAGCCTAGCATGTGCAGACATGGCCTCGGAACACGGAGACCGAAAGGTCGAACACGAGTCGTATGGAAGATACGATCAACATGAGAATGTTCATCGACGATGACTAGTCCGTCTCACGTGATGATCGGACACGGGCTAGTCGACTCGGATCGTGTAACACTTAGATGACTAGAGGGATGTCTAATCTAAGTGGGAGTTCATAATTTGATTAGAACTTTATTATCATGAACTTAGTCTAAAACCTTTGCAAATATGTCTTGTAGATCAATGGCCAACGCTAATGTCAACATGAACTTTAACGCGTTCCTAGAGAAAACCAAGCTGAAAGATGATGGCAGCAACTATACGGACTGGGTCCGGAACCTGAGGATCATCCTCATAGCTGCCAGGAAACAATATGTCCTAGAAGGACCGCTAGGTGACGCTCCCGTCCCAGAGAACCAAGACATTATGAATGCTTGGCAGTCTCGTGCTGATGATTACTCCCTCGTTCAGTGCGGCATGCTTTACAGCTTAGAACCGGGGCTCCAAAAGCGTTTTGAGCACCACGGAGCATATGAGATGTTCGAAGAGCTGAAACTAGTTTTTCAAGCTCATGCCCGGGTCGAGAGATATGATGTCTCCGACAAGTTCTACAGTTGTAAGATGGAGGAAAACAGTTCTGTCAGTGAGCACATCCTGAAGATGTCTGGGTTGCACAACCGTATGACCCAGCTGAACATTAACCTCCCAGATGAGGCGGTCATTGACAGAATCCTCCAGTCGCTCCCACCAAGCTACAAGAGCTTTGTGATGAACTACAACATGCAGGGGATGGAAAAGACCATTCCTGAAGTGTTCTCGATGCTGAAGTCAGCAGAGGCTGAAATCAAGAAAGAACATCAAGTGTTGATGGTCAATAAGACCACTAAGTTCAAGAAGGGTAAGGGTAAGAAGAACTTCAAGAAGGACGGCAAAGATGTTGCCGCGCCTGGTAAGCCAGTTACCGGGAAGAAGTCAAAGAATGGACCCAAGCCTGAGACTGAGTGCTTTTATTGCAAGGGGAAGGGTCACTGGAAGCGGAACTGCCCCAAATACTTAGCGGATAAGAAGGCCGGCAACACCAAAGGTATATTTGATATACATGTGATTGATGTGTACCTTACCAGTACTCGTAGTAACTCCTGGGTATTTGATACCGGTGCCGTTGCTCATATTTGTAACTCACAGCAGGAGCTGCGGAATAAATGGAGACTGGCAAAGGACGAGGTGACGATGCGCGTCGGGAATGGTTCCAGAGTCGATGTGATCGCCGTCGGCACGCTGCCTCTACATTTACCTACGGGATTAGTTTTGAACCTTAATAATTGTTATTTAGTGCCAAGTTTGAGCATGAACATTGTATCTGGATCTCGTTTAATACGAGATGGCTACTCATTTAAGTCTGAGAATAATGGTTGTTCGATTTATATGAGAGATATGTTTTATGGTCATGCTCTGATGGTCAATGGTTTATTCTTAATGAATCTCGAGCGTAATATTACACATGTTCATAGTGTAGATGCCAAAAGATGTAAAGTTGATAACGATAGTCCCACATACTTGTGGCACTGCCGCCTTGGTCACATTGGTGTCAAGCGCATGAAGAAGCTCCATGCCGATGGACTTTTAGAGTCTCTTGATTATGAATCGTTTGACACGTGCGAACCATGCCTCATGGGCAAGATGACCAAGACTCCGTTCTCTGGAACAATGGAGCGAGCAACCAACTTATTGGAAATCATACATACCGATGTGTGCGGTCCAATGAGCGTTGAGGCTCGCGGAGGATATCGTTATGTTCTCACTCTCACTGATGACTTAAGTAGATATGGGTATGTCTACTTAATGAAACACAAGTCTGAGACCTTTGAAAAGTTCAAGGAATTTCAGAATGAGGTGGAGAGTCAACGTGACCGAAAGATAAAGTGCCTATGATCAGATCGTGGAGGAGAATATTTAAGTCACGAATTTGGCACACACTTAAGGAAATGTGGAATCGTTTCACAACTCACGCCGCCTGGAACACCTCAGCGAAACGGTGTGTCCGAACGTCGTAATCGCACTCTATTGGATATGGTGCGGTCTATGATGTCTCTTACTGATTTACCGCTATCATTTTGGGGATACGCTCTAGAGACAGCTACATTCACTTTAAATAGGGCACCGTCTAAATCCGTTGAGACGACACCGTATGAATTATGGTTTGGGAAGAAACCTAAGCTGCCGTTTCTAAAAGTTTGGGGATGCGATGCTTATGTCAAGAAACTTGAACCTGAAAAGCTCGAACCCAAGTCGGAAAAATGCGTCTTCATAGGATACCCTAAGGAAACTGTCGGGTATACCTTCTACTTAAGATCCGAGGGCAAAATCTTTGTTGCCAAGAACGGATGCTTTCTGGAAAAAGAGTTTCTCTCGAAAGAAGTAAGTGGGAGGAAAGTAGAACTCGATGAAGTACTACCTCTTGAACGGGAAAGTGGTGCAGCTCAGGAAAATGTTCCTGTGATGCCCACACCAACTGAAGAGGAAACCAATGATGATGATCAAGGTACTTCGGATCAAGTTGCTACTGAACTTCGTAGGTCCACAAGGACACGTTCCGCACCAGAGTGGTACGGCAACCCCGTCCTGGAAATCATGTTGTTAGACAACGGTGAACCTTCGAACTATGAAGAAGCGATGGCGGGCCCAGATTCCAACAAATGGCTTGAAGCCATGAAATCCGAGATAGAATCCATGTATGAAAACAAAGTATGGACTTTGACAGACTTGCCCGATGATCGGCGAGCGATAGAAAACAAATGGATCTTTAAGAAGAAGACAGACACGGATGGTAATGTCACCATCTATAAAGCTCGACTTGTCGCTAAGGGTTATCGACAGGTTCAAGGGATTGACTACGACGAGACATTCTCTCCCGTAGCGAAGCTAAAGTCCGTCCGAATCATGTTAGCAATTGCCGCATACTATGATTATGAGATATGGCAGATGGACGTCAAAACAGCATTCCTTAACGGGCATCTTAAGGAAGAACTGTATATGATGCAGCCGGAAGGTTTCATCGATCCTAAGAACGCTAACAAAGTATGCAAGCTCCAGCGATCCATTTATGGGCTGGTGCAAGCATCTCGGAGTTGGAATATTCGCTTTGATGAGATGATCAAAGCGTTTGGGTTTATGCAGACTTATGGAGAAGCCTGCGTTTACAAGAAAGTGAGTGGGAGCTCTGTAGCATTTCTCATATTATATGTAGATGACATACTCTTGATGGGAAATAATATAGAATTTCTGGACAGCATTAAGGCCTACTTGAATAAGTGTTTTTCAATGAAGGACCTTGGAGAAGCTGCTTACATATTAGGCATCAAGATCTATAGAGATAGATCGAGACGCCTCATAGGTCTTTCACAAAGCACATACATTGATAAGATTTTGAAGAGGTTCAAAATGGATCAGTCCAAGAAGGGGTTCTTGCCTATGTTACAAGGTGTGAGATTGAGCTCGGCTCAGTCACCGACCACGGCAAAAGATAAAGAAGAGATGAGTGTCATCCCCTATGCTTCAGCCATAGGATCTATTATGTATGCCATGCTATGTACCAGACCTGATGTAAACCTTGCCGTGAGTTTGGTAGCTAGATACCAAAGTAATCCCGGCAAGGAACACTGGACAGCAGTCAAGAATATCCTGAAGTACCTGAAAAGGACAAAGGACATGTTTCTCGTTTATGGAGGAGACGAAGAGCTTGTCGTAAAGGGTTACGTCGACGCTAGCTTCGACTCAGATCCGGATGACTCTAAGTCACAAACCGGATACGTGTATATGTTGAATGGTGGAGCAGTAAGCTGGTGCAGCTGCAAGCAGAGCGTCGTGGCGGGATCTACGTGTGAAGCGGAGTACATGGCAGCCTCGGAGGCAGCGCATGAAGCGATTTGGGTGAAGGAGTTCATCACCGACCTAGGAGTCATACCCAATGCGTCGGGGCCAATCAAACTCTTCTGTGACAACACTGGAGCTATTGCCCTTGCCAAGGAGCCCAGGTTTCACAAGAAGACCAGGCACATCAAGCGTCGTTTCAACTCCATCCGTGAAAATGTTCAAGATGGAGACATAGAAATTTGCAAAGTACATACGGATCTGAATGTCGCAGATCCGTTGACTAAACCTCTCTCGCTAGCTAAACATGATCAACACCAGAACTCTATGGGTGTTCGATTCATCACAATGTAACTAGATTGGTGACTCTAGTGCAAGTGGGAGACTGTTGGAAATATGCCCTAGAGGCAATAATAAAAGTATTATTATATTTCATTGTTCATGATAATTGTCTTTTATTCATGCTATAACTGTATTATCCGGAAATCGTAATACACGTGTGAATACATAGACCTCAATATGTCCCTAGTGAGCCTCTAGTTGACTAGCTCGTTGTGATCAACAGATAGTCATGATTTCCTGGCTATGGACATTGGATGTCGTTGATAACGGGATCACATCATTAGGAGAATGATGTGATGGACAAGACCCAATCCTAAGCATAGCACAAAGGTCGTTTAGTTCGTTTGCTAGAGCTTTGCCAATGTCAAGTATCTCTTCCTTAGACCATGAGATCGTGTAACTCCCGGATACCGTAGGAGTGCCTTGGGTGTATCAAACGTCACAACGTAACTGGGTGACTATAAAGGTGCATTACAGGTATCTCCGAAAGTAGCTGTTGGATTGACACGGATCGAGACTGGGATTTGTCACTCCGTATGACGGAGAGGTATCTCTGGGCCCACTCGGTAATGCATCATCATAATGAGCTCAAGGTGACCAAAGTGTTGGCCACGAGATCATGCATTACGGTACGAGTAAAGTGACT
>NC_041389.1:199428087-199432380 GCF_002162155.2 Triticum dicoccoides | reverse complement strand
ATATATATATATATATATATATATATATATATATATATATATATATATATATATATATATATATATATATATATATATATATATATATATAAACACTATTCTGATCACGGGATCAGAATAATATTCTGATCACAACCTGACCTGCCCCGCTAGTAGTACGTTGAACTTCCCTGTGAACTAGGTTGAACTTCCGCCAACATTGCCCAAATGGGGCTTGCGATATACCGTTGGAAAGCTCTGGACACCAATATCATGAGCCAACTTAAATTTTTGGCAAAATATAAGCAGTTTAAGAGCAGTTTTGAAAACCGTTTTTTCTTCACACAAAAAACGTGAATCGTATTTTCGATCGCATTTCTAAACTGTTTATCGGAATGAGGCATATAATATGGCGTTGGAAAGCTGCTGCAAAACCGCTCCTTCCACATGTTGAAAGTTTTCTATAATTCCCTATGGTTAAAGAGTAATTTGAAAAAACGTAAAATTTTGTAAACCGAACAGCTGAGTTCGTTTTTTCAATGTCATTTCTAAACGGCTAATCCAATGGAGGCATATGATACGGCATTGGAAAGCTTATGAAAATGCGCTACTTTTTCATTTTGAAAGTTTTTTCTAATTTTGAATGGTTTAAGAGTAATTTAGAAAATGGTCCAAGTCCTACCGAGTTCGTATTTTCGAGCTAATTTTTTAACCGTGTGTCTGAATGTAGCAAATGATATGGCGTCGGAAAGCTTGAACAAATGCGAAACTTTTTGGTGTATATTGTTTCTCCTATTTCTTTACGGTTTTAAGTCAGTTTTGAAAATAGAAAAAACGTATTTTCGCCGTAATTTCTACAAACTCTATCGGAATGGGGCAAATGATATACCACTGAAAAGCTACGGAAAATGCGAAACTTTTTCGTGTTGATGGTTTTCTCTGATTCCTAGCTGTTTTCATGTAATTTCCAAAACAGCGGGATCATGTGTTCTACCTTTATCGCGAAACAGATTCTTCGAAAATGCACCGCGTGAAGAACCTGAACTTCTCGGCGTGTGTACCTGAACTTCACTCTGTTTTTCACGTGCTTTTTTTTAAATCCACTGCTCATAACTCTCCGTCCACTCACCGGAATTGAGCAAGTGATATACCAGTGGAAAGCTGCTGTAAGCACATAACTTTCCCGTGTTGATCGTTTTTTCATACTCGTGATGATTTTAAAAGTTTTTCATATGAAATTCATTCAGCGTAGTGGTTGAACTTCATGCTGTTTTCACGTTGAACTTCTGTGACGTATTTTCGTTTATAATTTTCTCATCCATTCGTTAGTGTTACACAAATACTACTCCTTTTGTACAAACCCCTCTCACAATAATTTTTTTTAACTTTCTCCGACCGAGGACTTGACTTATAACAATAAAACTTTTAGCCTTTGCTTTTTTATTCTTTTTTTAATACAAAATGCACACCGTGTAGTACATGAACTTATGTCGGTTATCAACCTGATCTTCTCTCGGTTACATGAAAATATTTGAGTTTTTTTATGAGTTTTAATCTGAATTTCTTAATCATTTTTTATGAATTTTGAAGCGCTCTATTTTTTATAGTTGAACTTCTTGTTATTTTATTTTTGAACTTTTTATTTTCCATTTTTTAATAAGGAGGAAAATCTGAGTTTTCTATAATCATTGAACTTCTCCATCTTTTTAATATGGACTTCCTGGTTTTATTTTCTTAAAATTTTAACGAAATTTTGAAGCCCTCTATTTTAAAAGTTGAACTTCTTTTTATTTTATTTTTGAACTCCTTGTTTCCATTTTTTAATAACGAGGAAAATCCGAGTTTTCTATAATCATTAAACTTCTCCATCTTTTTAATAAGGACTTCCTGGTTTTATTTATTTTAGTAATGGAAAAAATCCTACTTTCTGATAGAGATCGAGCCGCTCCGTTTTTTAATTTGAACTTCTTGGTTTATATTTACAGAGAAAATCTTTTTTATGAAATTTTGAAGCGCTTTATTTTTAAAAGTTGAACTTCTTGTTATTTTATTTTTGAACTTCTTATTTCCATTCTTTAATAGCGAGGAAAATATGAGTTTTCTATTATCATCGAACTTCTCTATCTTTTTAATATGGACTTCCTCGTTTTATTTATATTGATGGTTGTCTTCAATACTAAGGGATATTTGAGTATTTTAATAACAGTAAAATCTTAGTTTCTAAATAAACATCGAACCACTTCGTTATTTTCATTTGAACTTCTAGTTTTTTGAGAAATGGGGAAAATTTATTTTAAAACTTTTTGTAGTTGTTCCTTTTTTTAATTTGAACTTCTTTGTTTTATACTTTAGTAACGTGAAAAATCTGATTTTTTTTCTTAATCTTTGGACTTCTCTTTTATTTTAATTTGAACTTCTTAATCTTATTCTTAGAAAAAATATGTTTTAAATAAGCATCAAACATTTTTTTAACAGAAAAAATGTTTTAACCATCCTATGATCACATATGTTTTAACTTCAATGGTTTTTTCGACGAAGAAAATCCTTTTTTATAAATTTGTGTTGAGATGCTTTGTTTTTTTAGTTTGACCATCTTGGGTTTGTAATAAACATTGGACTTCTTCTTTTAAATTTGAACCTCTAGGTTTTTATGAACTTCTAGTGTTGATGCATGCACCAAACGTTGGGAACTCCTCGTTCTTTTATTTTTGAACATTTTTCAGCAGCAATAATACTTGAACTTCACTAACTTTTTTGCGAAGCAACCAAATGCGCAGACCACACAGGGAAGAGGTTACATTTTCTTTCATTGTGGACATTTTGTAAAAACACAGGGAGAGCACACAATTTTGATCGAAAGGGAAAGCACACAATCACAAAGAGGAAAATAAATGCGGAGAAATTATGCATTTTTTGTTTTTTGCTCATACATAGAAAATGTGTGTATCCACATTTTTTAATTTTCTATGTTCTTTCTTTGATCTACATGATAGAAAATAGTCTTTTTCAATTCGGTGTACTACACACACACAAGCACAACATATCCACATTTTCTTGGCTGGCATCAACTAAAAAAGGTTTCAGTCTCACAAGCATACTCAAATCGAACTTCCATTTACTTCTATACTTTTTACCAAAAAAGAACTTTTTTGCGAGAACTTTGATAAACTTTTGCCCATGAACAGTAGTACATTAACATCTCCTGTACAAAATTGTTTGTCTTTGACATTAGCGGGTGGGACGTCACAAGTGGATGGCGGTGCACGTTGGTGAACATGAGAAGGAAGAATGGTGATGCTGGTGAAGGTCGGATTCGGTCGTTGCTGCAGTCCACACACGACAATAATCTCGGCCATTTGCGGCCATGGGGTCAACGACGAGCGGAATGCAGCGCTTAACACATCTCTCTGCGACCGGATGCCCACACCTGCATCGATTTCAAAAGGCAAAATACAGAGTTTGTGATCAGAGCTACATCGACGAACATGGTTAGACACTCGCGACACAATCGAGTTTCAAATTTTTAGTTAGAGCATCTCTTGCTGTCTGCTAGAGTAGTGTGCAGAGTTTTAGTTTCACAGTTTTTGAGCTCGGTGCCTACTGATTTAGACTAATAAACTACTTAAGAATCATGTAGAAGTAACTAATAGTTGCACCAGTTTCTAGACCAACTATTTACTGAGCCGAAGAATATATGGATGGTATAATTTTCAGGGCAAATTCACTACGTATGAAACAAATAGAAGTTCAGAAGAAGCTGGGCAGAAGTGCAGAACATGAAGAACATTCACCGCCTGAATATAGTGGACACTGTGTTTTTTGGCGCAGGGGCCTGGACTCAAAGCTCTGCACTAGGGAGGAGGTGGGAGATGTTCCTCGCCCCTGAGATGCTCCTTGCTGGACGGGAGATGTTCTCCTTGGCGGCCCTGTTTTGCCGCGAGCCTAACAACTATGGACAGGAGTGGGGGCGAATCCCACTGGATCTGTAGCTGGTTGTGTCGTCGCTGGTCACGGCTGCTGGAGAGAAGGCGATGGCGGGAGGCACACCGGGGCCGGGGGTGCGGCGGTGGGAGGCGTGCCGGAGCCAGGGCGATGGGAGGCACGCTGGAGCAAGGGTCGGCGGCGGAAGGCAGCCTGGTGGCCCGCCGGAGGTTGGGGCAGTGGCGCCTGGAGGTAGGGGAAGCGGGGTGGGGGGAGCAGCGACACCAGGAGGCAGGTGAAGTGGGCACGACAGAGCTGGGAGGTAGGGGAAGCGTGAAGCGGCGTTGCTAGGAGATCGAGGAGCGGGGAGAGAAGCACGGCGCTGGCGCCTGG
>NC_041389.1:199391574-199427792 GCF_002162155.2 Triticum dicoccoides | reverse complement strand
CAATCTCTCTGGTCCCAGGCGCCAGCGCTGTGCTTCTCTCCCCGCTCCTCGATCTCCTAGCACCGCCGCTCCATGCTTCCCCTACCTCCCAGCGCTGTCGTGCCCACTTCACCTGCCTTCTGGTGTCGCTGCTCCCCCCACCCCGCTTCCCCTACCTCCAGGCGCCACTGCCCCAACCTCTGGCGGGCCACCAGGCTGCCTTCCGCCACCGCCCCTTGCTCCAGCGTGCCTCCTGTCGCCCTGGCTCCGGCATGCCTCCCACCGCCGCACCCCCGGCCCCGGTGTGCCTCCCGCCATCGCCTTCTCTCCAGCAGCCGTGACCAGCGACGGCACAACTAGCTACAGATCCAGTGGGATTCGCCCCCACTCCTGTCCATAGTTGTTAGGCTCGCGGCAAAACAGGGCCGCCAAGGAGAACATCTCCCGTCCAGGAAGGAGCATCTCAGGGGCGAGGAACATCTCCCACCTCCTCCCTAGTGCATAGCTTTGAGTCCAGGCCCCTGCGCCAAAAAACGCAGTGTCCACTATATTCAGGCGGTGAATGTTCTTCATGTTCTGCACTTCTACCCAGCTTCTTCTGAACTTCTATTTGTTTCATACGTAGTGAATTTGCCCTGAAAATTAGACCATCCATATATTCTTCGGCTCAGTAAATAGTTGGTCTAGAAACTGGTGCAACTATTAGTTACTTTTACATAATTCTTAAGTAGTTGATTAGTCTAAATCAGTAGGCATCGAGCTCAAAAACTGTGAAGCTGAAACTCTGCACACTACTCTAGCAGACAGCAAGAGATGCTCTAACTAAAAATTTGAAACTCGATTGTGTCGCGAGTGTCTAACCATGTTCGTCGATGCAGCTCTGATCACAAACTCTGCATTTTGCCTTTTGAAATCGATGCAGGTGTGGGCATCCGGTCGCAGAGAGCTGTGTTGAGCGCTGCATTCCGCTCGTCGTTGACCCCGTGGCCGCAAATGGCCAAGATTATTGTCGTGTGTGGACTGCAGCGACGACCGAATCCGACCTTCACCAGCATCACCATTCTTCCTTCTCATGTTCACCAACGTGCACCGCCATCCACTTGTGACGTCCCACCCGCTAATGTCAAAGACAAACAATTTTGTACAGGAGATGTTAATGTACTACAGTTCATGGGCAAAAGTTTATCAAAGTTCTCGCAAAAAAGTCCTTTTTTGGTAAAAAGTATAGAAGTAAATGGAAGTTCGATTTGAGTATGCTTGTGAGACTGAAACCTTTTTTAGTTGATGCCAGCCAAGAAAATGTGGATATGTTGTGCTTGTGTGTGTGTAGTACACCGAATTGAAAAAGACTATTTTCTATCATGTAGATCAAAGAAAGAACATAGAAAATTAAAAAATGTGGATACACACATTTTCTATGTATGAGCAAAAAACAAAAAATGCATAATTTCTCCGCATTTATTTTCCTCTTTGTGATTGTGTGCTTTCCCTTTCGATCAAAATTGTGTGCTCTCCCTGTGTTTTTACAAAATGTCCACAATGAAAGAAAATGTAACCTCTTCCCTGTGTGGTCTGCGCATTTGGTTGCTTCACAAAAAAAGTTAGTGAAGTTCAAGTATTATTGCTGCTGAAAAATGTTCAAAAATAAAAGAACGAGGAGTTCCCAACGTTTGGTGCATGCATCAACACTAGAAGTTCATAAAAACCTAGAGGTTCAAATTTAAAAGAAGAAGTCCAATGTTTATTACAAACCCAAGATGGTCCAACTAAAAAAACAAAGCATCTCAACACAAATTTATAAAAAAGGATTTTCTTCGTCAAAAAAACCATTGAAGTTAAAACATATGTGATCATAGGATGGTTAAAACATTTTTTCCGTTAAAAAAATGTTTGATGCTTATTTAAAACATATTTTTTCTAAGAATAAGATTAAGAAGTTAAAATTAAAATAAAAGAGAAGTCCAAAGATTATGAAAAAAATCAGATTTTTCACGTTACTAAAGTATAAAACGAAGAAGTTCAAATTAAAAAAAGGAACAACTACAAAAGGTTTTAAAATAAATTTCCCCCATTTCTCAAAAAACTAGAAGTTCAAATGAAAATAACGAAGTGGTTCGATGTTTATTTAGAAACTAAGATTTTACTGTTATTAAAATACTCAAATATCCCTTAGTATTGAAGACAACCATGAATATAAATAAAACCAGGAAGTCAATATTAAAAAGATGGAGAAGTTCGATGATAATAGAAAACTCATATTTTCCTCGCTATTAAAGAATGGAAATAAGAAGTTCAAAAATAAAATAACAAGAAGTTCAACTTTTAAAAATAAAGCGCTTCAAAATTTCATAAAAAAGATTTTCTCTGTAAATATAGACCAAGAAGTTCTAATTAAAAAACGGAGCGGCTTGATGTCTACCAGAAAGTAGGATTTTTCCATTACTAAAATAAATAAAACCAGGAAGTCCTTATTAAAAAGATGGAGAAGTTTAATGATTATAGAAAACTCAGATTTTCCTCGTTATTAAAAAATGGAAACAACAAGTTCAAAAATAAAATAAAAAGAAGTTCAACTTTTAAAATAGAGGGCTTCAAAATTTCATTAAAAATTAAGAAAATAAAACCAGGAAGTCCATATTAAAAAGATGGAGAAGTTCAATGATTATAGAAAACTCAAATTTTCCTCCTTATTAAAAAGATGGAAAATAAAAAGTTCAAAAATAAAATAACAAGAAGTTCAACTATAAAAAATAGAGCGCTTCAAAATTCATAAAAAATGATTAAGAAATTCAGATTAAAATTCATAAAAAAACTCAAATATTTTCATGTAACCGAGAGAAGATTAGGTTGATAACTGACATAAGTTCATGTACTACACGGTGTGCATTTTGTATTAAAAAAGCAAAGGCTAAAAGTTTTGTTGTTATAAGTCAAGTCCTCGGTCGGAGAAAGTTAAAAAAAATTATTGTGAGAGGGGTTTGTACAAAAGGAGTAGCATTTGTGTAACACTAACGAATGGATGAGAAAATTATAAACGAAAATACGTCTCAGAAGTTCAACGTGAAAACAACATGAAGTTCAACTACTACGCTGAATGAATTTCATATGAAAAACTTTTAAAATCATCACGAGTATGAAAAAACGATCAACACGGGAAAGTTATGTGCTTACAGCAGCTTTCCACTGGTATATCACTTGCTCAATTCCGGTGAGTGGACGGAGAGTTATGAGCAGTGGATTTAAAAAAAAGCACGTGAAAAACAGAGTGAAGTTCAGGTACACACGCCGAGAAGTTCAGGTTCTTCACGCGGTGCATTTTTGAAGAATCTGTTTCGCGATAAAGGCAGAACGCATGATCCCGTTGTTTTCGAAATTACATGAAAACGGCTAGGAATCAGAGAAAACCATCAACACGAAAAAGTTTCGCATTTTCTGTAGCTTTTGAGCGGTATATTCTTTGCCCCATTCCGATAAAGTTTGTAGAAATTACGGCGAAAATACGTTTTTTTCTATTTTCGAAACTGACTTAAAACCGTAAAGAAATAGAAGAAACAATACATACCAAAAAGTTTCGCATTTGTTCAAGCTTTTCAACGCCATATCATTTGCTGCATTCAGACACACGGTTAAAAAATTAGCTCGAAAATACGAACTCGGTAGGACTTGGACCATTTTCTAAATTACTCTTAAACCATTCAAAATTAGAAAAAAACTTTCAAAATGAAAAATTAGCGCATTTTCATAAGCTTTCCAACGCCGTATCATATGCCTCCATTGGATTAGCCGTTTAGAAATGACATTGAAAAAACGAACTCAGCTATTCGGTTTACGAAATTTTACGTTTTTTGAAATTACTCTTTAACCATAGGGAATTATAGAAAACTTTCAACATGTGGAAGGAGCGGTTTTGCAGCAGCTTTCCAACGCCATATTATATGCCTCATTTCGATAAACCGTTTAGAAATGCGATCGAAAATATGATTCACGTTTTTTGTGCGAAGAAAAAACGGTTTTCAAAACTGCTCTTAAACTGCTTATATTTTGCCAAAAATTTAAGTTGGCTCATGATATTGGTGTCCATAGCTTTCCAACGGTATATCGCAAGCCCCATTTGGGCAATGTTGGCGGAAGTTCAACCTAGTTCACAGGGAAGTTCAACGTACTACTAGCGGGGCAGGTCAGGTTGTGATCAGAATATTATTCTGATCCCGTGATCATTATAGTGTTTATGTAATATATATATATATATATATATATATATATATATATATATATATATATATATTATATAATAATGCACATATTGACTCCATGGGTTCACCATCGCAATACGCTTCTTCCCATAAATTTACGCTTTCAGTTTTTATTCTTTAACACGTCTATATTTATTTTCTATATCCATGGTGGTACTAATTTATGAGAGCTCCTGCTCGACGCTCGTGGGTGTCTAAACGAGTTGCTTTCGCTAAAGCTGACGCGGAAATGGGTCGGCCCAAACGAAGCGTCGAGCGAATGCGGTAACTGAAAAACAAAAACGACCACAAAGGGAATCGAACTTCCAACCTCCAGACGCATGCTATTGGACCTATCCAGTTGCGCTACGAGTTCTCCACGTCTGTAAGGCAGGGTTTAAAGGCCCCTGCGTTGCAACGGGAAAAAAACTTCTCATCTCTCTAGCTCAGTAAATTTATTTTAAAACAATGACTAATATTGAATGATACATAAATGCTTTGAATAAACGTTAGTCCAAACCCTTGATTTTGTGATTAAACGGGGCATCAATTGCATGTTATTTAATATGTGCTCCCTCCGTTCCTAAATATAAGTCTGTCTACATATTTCGATAAGGGACTACATACGGAGCAAAATGAGTGAATTTATACTCTAAAATATGTCTATATAAATCCATATGTATTTTGTATTGAAAACTTTTAAAAAGGCTTGTGTTTAGAAACGGATGGAGTACATAGTCATTTTCTAGTGATCATCATGATGACCATGGAATTTGGTGTCCTTATGGGAAAGAAAAGTGATGGAAGCCATTGACAATATGTGTAGAAGAACTACGAAGACATCGCCGACTTATGGGTTGTTTGGTAGCACTCCAACTCCTTTCAAGCTAGTCGTCAATCAACCTAACTTCACAAAGCCAAGATCGAGAAAGCTTGCCTCCATCTCTGGTCCTGCCTCTATCTCTAACTATAATGTTTTGCCGGGCAGGTGGAAGGAAACGACTCGAGTTTGAATCCCCACCCAAAACTTCTTTTTTTGCTTATCTCCTGAAGCCCAGGAGCAGGCCCATCAGCATCTATGGCCCATTAAGTACATATACGGGGTTGGCGTTTAGAAATGGACGGACCATGCGTCAATTTTTTTAATGAAACATTGAAACGTTTTAAAACATAAGGGGTTTTTGTAATATGTTGACGGTGAATGGGCAGAAGCAATCCGTATACTTTATTAGTATAGAAAACATGCCCAACGGGATAAAAATAATATCACATACTCTAGCCAGATAAATGATAAAAAATATCACACTCTAGCCGACTAAATATAGTTCAAGACCCCCACAACTCCACGCTCCTCTATATCAACTTGGCACCCCTTCTTAAAAATAGTAGCTAGCTTGCGCTCTGACCCGAGTAGCATGGTCCACAGCCACGTGGAGATTGCATCATCTATTCCTAAAATATCTTCCAGTGAACTTGACAAACTGCCTATCATCCAAAATTATAGGACTAAAAGATGCATTACACATTTCAGATCAATTTATTTTCAAATGATTTAAAATAGAATGATTGTCCTTAAAACAACATAAGTAGGCCAACCTGAAGTACTTGGCGCAAATTATACTCAGGGGTCATTCATACATTGAGTGAGGCATGAGATTGCGGCGGCCTCATCTGTCCCTGTAGAATAATTGCCAGAAATAATTGTGTGTGCTCAAATAGGTGTACAAATAGCTAAAACAGGAAGCAATGACCACCAGCCAAGTTAATATAATCATATTCAGTAGACCAAAAAATTATGTACAGATCCAAACTTTAGACATGGTTTACTGTTCTTATGTATGTGTTAGTTATATTTTGCAAGTATATACTGAGTACACAACAATTTCCATTTGTATGATGCAAAGTACACTTCATTGGGTCATTCTAAGCTTAAAGTAAACTGGAAATTGTTCGGTCATTCTAAGCTGAAAATTTCTCAATGAGGAAATTCGTTGGGTCGTTCTAAGCTGAAAATTTCTTTATATTTTCCAAAAGGGGTCACTCTAGGCTTAAAGTACCAGTCTTTACAAGTAGAGATCATACATACTGTCATGAAAATCTCATACGGTTTTCTGTTCATATAAACATCACTAATCTAGGTCCTGGCTGCTGTATAAAATAGAAATAATGCAATTCAGTTGTTGTACAACTCAAGTATTTCATCACTAATCTGGGTCCTGGCTTAATTATTTTGGTCGGGAACAATTCTTAATTCTAATTAGGAAACAATTATACACTATTAATATTAATAGAAGAAACCTAGGAAGATGGTATATGCTAAATTGTCAAAGTACAAAATATTCAGATTCTAGGCTTACTACAGAGAGGCAAAGGATTAGCTATACAATGAAGATAATCTGAAATTTAGCTGTGTGTTATGAAGAAACAACAGGTAACACACAACATCCAAATTTCCCCACTGAGAAACGTCATCTGATTTCATTGGCTCACACTACAATCAGCAAATATTAGATCAGGTAATCTGGAAATAGTCTCATGTAAACATCAAAGTAAGCTGGAATCCACATCGCCGAAGCATCATGTAAACGGTTAGCTTGCACCAAAGTGACCTTGTTGTCTAGTGTTTACCTCTCTAATGCAATGTATCAAATTTCAACACTGAAACTCTAGTTCAATATGCGATCCAAATATTTCAAAGCAACAATTAAGCATCAAGACTCTAGAGTGTTGTCGATTAAAAAAAAGCATACAAAGACTATGCTACCATTTTCCAGTATATAGTATATACACTACAAAATCCATAATGTCCAGTCTCGGCCAATCTAGCTCATTGCAAGCCAATATTGCTGGTGTCGAGTTGAACTTAACCATGTAATAAGAGGGTTGTGCTTATTTAACCAGCACCCAGTTTAAAAAGAAAAATTATGATGCAGTGGTCCCCGAAACATGACCGTGTGTGTGCTCCTCTCGTCTAACTGAACACCAGTGCTCCGTTTCAGTTCGTGGGTGCTCTATGCTTGTCATGGATGGGACACTCACCTCCATAACCAGTTGTTCTACATGATGTACATGGTACGGCAAGTAGAGGTAAGATTGGGATCGAGGCAGAGAGAGCAAGGGAGAGAGAGGAACCTGTAGAACCAGTAGGCACCGCTACACCGTCGAGGTCATCGCGCTGCACATCAGCCCTTGCTCCTAAGGCCTAGCTTCCCATGCTCTTGTTCCCCAAGTCCCATCACCAGTCAGCCCGTCCACACACTCGCACGACCGTGACATGTCGCCGAGGCGGTGGCTGACTTTTCTCCTTGAGACCTTGACTCGGCACAAAAACTTAATGTACATGGACAATTCATTTTTCTATCAATTTGAACTGTAGTAAATCCTTATAACGAGAACATAAAGACAAACCACAATACAAAAGCATAATTCACGGACATTAACACCATATTAATCTTTAGGCTTTAGTCTAATCGCGTCCTAAAAATTCCTCGCCCTTAATCTTCCAACTTCATACCAGGTAAGAAAAACATTTGGCAGCCCTAACCCTAGTGTCAAGCAACCAGGTACGCAAGCACGAAAGCAAGGCATAACGTAATTGAACAGAGGAGAAGCACGGGACGCATGACATACCTGGCTGCGCGGTCCATCCCTGCTCCCCTCCCTTGATTTTCTCGGGGAAGGCGTAGTTCATGGTGAGGACGCGGCCGAAGAACTCGGCGTCGTCCATGTTGTCCATGGAGGTGGCGGTGTCCTCGTGCTCCAGGAACGTGAAGAACCCAAAGGAGCAGTGCTTCTGCATGGCCTGGTCGAGCGGCCTCTTGACGCCCTTTAAAATACCAACGAAAGTGGTAAATCCTTGTTTTTCAACATTTTCCAACAATTCTTAGGAAAAAATGTGAAAAATATTCATAAATAGGTGAACTATGTTTCAAAAATCGAAAAGTCTTTTTTTGAAACGTAAAATATGTTTTCCAAAAATTGAACAAATTTTAAAATCTGAACAACTTCTTTTGTATTGTGAACAATTTTTTGAAAGCGAATTTAGAATACACACTGAACATTGTCTTAGTATACGATGAACATTATTCAAATATACACTGAACAATTTAAAAAAATACGATCAACATATTTTGAATGCATATTGAACAAAAGTTCTACGCACGATGAACATTATTCAAATACACACTAAACATCTAAAAAAAATACAATCAACATTTTTGAATGCATACTGAACAAAAGTTTTTATGCACGATGAACATTTTATACACACTGAACATTTTTTTCAATGTATGGTCAACATTTTTCTTCAATGCAGTGAACAAAAAATTGGAGTTCAAAACCTTTTTTGAACCGTGAACAAAATTTAAAAACATGAACAAAATTTTCAAAAACATATTATGAAAAGTCAAACGAATTTTGACAGATCTGAACATGTTTTTGAAATTTTGAATTTATGGAAAAATAAAAAAGGAAATGAAAAAAAAACAGAAAATTAGAAAATAAAAAAAAGGAGAAATAAGCAGAAAAACGAAAAATAAACGAAACATAAAAGTATTTAAGAAAACCGGAAAACATGTAAAAGAAACCATAACTGAGAAAACCTGGTACAGGGAACCTTCTAGAAGGTTCCCAAAACCAGTTCCTCGCTCAAGTGGGCCGGCTCGTATCTTGTCGATTGGTCGCTTTGCTTCAGCAAAGCGGTGACGCCTTGACGCTCGCGCGCGTCATATAGGAATCGTCCTAATCTATCTACATGTCGGCTGCCAGTACGTCAAAAGCATTGCGCGACTTGGGCCTGCACCCGCGTGTTATGGCTCCTGGGTCAGTCGCGTTGGCCCATTTAAGTCACACACCTGGTGAAAGGTGGCCCCGCTCTAGTGGAGGACGGGAGGCAAAAATTGATGTTGGTATATGATTCAAACTCGTACCTCCAGCCCTGTAACAGGGATTGCAACCAACTCAGCTAGCTCAAATTCTGCTACGAAAAGGTTTGATGCTCCTTTTAAATAGTCCCACCTCGCCCCCTTGCACTTGCTTCTTCCAATTTATATATGACTTCAACTTCTTTGGGTATCGAGGAGGTGTTTCGGGAATCAATAAGCAAATGAAGATACAGACGCTAAAAGAGAAACGAGGAAAGAGGAGGATCGAGTGCTGTTGTTGAAGGAAAAGGAACATTCAGTCTTGCTTCTAAATATACAGAAAGCTTCCAAAGAAATAAGGAAAGAAGAGAATTCAGTCTTACTGCTAAAAGGTTGGAGGGAGAGCTGCGTTAGCGAAGGACGGCGGCGGCAGGAAGCTGACAGTAGCAGCTAGCGCTCTACCGTGGCGACCGAATTTGACCTTGGGCAACCCATGGCAAAGCTTAGGAAGAAGGGGGAGCTGGCGGCCATGGCCTCGGTTCGCTGCAAGAAGTCGAAGGGAGGGAAGAAAACGGGAAGGAGGCCCAGTGATGCAGCAGGGGAGGAAGGGGTCGGCTGATGATGTGCTCCTCTCTCCATTGTAGCGCTGGGCGGCGGCACCATTGTTGTGGCTCAGGCGAGCTCGCGAGAAGGCAGGGGCACGAGGTCGGTGTCCATCGCGCGACAGAGGAGACCCGTGGAGGAACGGGGTCGAGGCAGAGAGGGGTGCGGTGGAACACCTGCCGGCTGCGCGGGGTCGCTCGTCAACTCGAGGTTGCTGCTCCATGGTGTCCTCCTGTGACGACTGACGAGTGAGTGAGTGAGAGAGAGAGAGAGATGGGGAGAGGCGGAGCCAGGAAAAGAAGCTTCAGGAATACGAAAATATATATTAGAGCACATGCACCCAGGCCCTCTTTATTTAGCCATCCATTTCCCGCTTTAAGATTCGTGCAAATACGTTTCTCTTTTTTGTTTCTCCCACATAGAATATATCTTGAAGTTCAAACCTATGCAGCGTGGCAAAGCTTCCTGAGTAGAATCTAGGATAAATCGTTCAGATTTTTTTGTCAAACATAAATATATAAAATACGTTTTGTTTGATTAAAAAATCATATTTTTAGTATTTACGTCGGACAAAAAAATCTGAAAGATTTATCCTAGATTCTAATTAGAAAGCTTTGCCATCCTGCATAGGTTTCAACTTCAAGATATGTTCTATGTGGGAGAAGCAAAAAAAAGAAAATTTGATATAGAAACTTAGTTGTGTCACACGGATCTTAAAGCGATATTAGAGAGCTAGGATAGCAGGGCCTGGGTGCAGGTGCTCTAAAAATCCACGTCCTTCAGGAATATAAGCGGCGATGCTCGGAAGAGTGTGGACTGTTCAATCTCGCATGCAGCCAAGGGCTACGAGAGCAGGCGTGTTGCACCTTACTTTATTTTTCTATTTAAGCCGAGGTGGACTTCTGTGTCAGCCAAATTGGCCTTTCGGCCTGATGTGCACTGACTAAGATTGAGACCTACTCATGGAAAAAAATTGACCAAAACGAAACACGGAAAAAGAATGTAAAACCAGCATAAGCTTTTGAGCTGCAATTTTATGTGCTATAGTAACCAGATCACAATGGATTGTAGGGTATGTATAAACTCAGATTTTGCCTGGCCTGTTGTACACTATATTGTTAATTTCACCCGATTTAATTTCTAACCATGGCAACAATGCTCATTTTATTGAAGCTAAGGAGCAATAGGTAGGATGCATGTTCTGAATTTTTGCATTGAGATTTAGACAATACCACAGTTGAGATTGCTAACCATGATATTGGTGTATGATGTTTTTGGAAAAGAGCGAGGAGGCTATGAACAAATTTAAGTGGTCAAGGACGGCAATACATACCATCTTCCCAAACTTGCGTCCCAAAAATACCTTTTATCTATAATTATTTTTTCATCCAAGACTAAAGTAGATTTATGTTACTTGGGTGACAAGAGAGTTAAGTCGCGATCAATTGATTTGTTTTTGCATAGTAACACATGGGCATTCAACTAAGGATTTCCTTACGTAGACAAATGCATGTATTGTGCATGTATGATACTTTAGCAAATGGATAATTAAGTTTTTGATTAAGACAAATCTTGATAGCATCACATACGTAGTGTCTTTCCTTGACAACTCACGGCCATTTTTTGCAAGTATTTCTAATAATAATAATAATAATAATAATATTTTTTTCCTAATCTTTACCTAATAATAAAGCAAATTGGGTTTCTTTCGTCCGTCATGCTATTTTTCAGAAAAGTCCCTCTGTTTCAGAGAATTCAACCCGCAGTCCTGTTTTAAGTTAAAACGAATCGTTTTTTTTCGTATTTTACACAAAAGTCCCTGTCTTTTCATGAAATCAACCCGCCGTCTGGATTTAAGTCACACCGAACCATTATTTTACATTTTTCGAAACCCCCCCTGATGTTTTAGGTAATTCATCCGTGGATCATACTTAAGTCAAACAAATGTTTTTAAAATCATCCATATCTTTTAAACCGCAACTCCGATTTGAACATGTCATATATGAAATTTGATTAGAAAAATATGTAGAATATGAATATGAGATTATTTTTACCTTTTAAGTATCTTTAAATATTATTTTGGAATATATTTGAGTCAAACCAAATGATTTTCTAAATTATTTGTATCTTTTAAACCGTAACTTCGATTTTAACATATTATATATGAAATTTTATTAGAAAAATGTGTGGAATCTAAATATGATGTTAATTTTACCTGTTAAATATTTTTAAAATATTATTATGGAAGCAAACTTATAATTTATAGCGCAAGATCCGTTTTTTCATACCGGCGGCGATCCGGATTGCAAATAAACACTCCACTATAACCATATACGGAAAATAAAACATCGATAACTACACGTGCATACCTCTGAAAAATGTCGCAAGGGAAAACGACAGATTTCTCATCGCGAGAGTGAGAGAAAGCGAGCGAGCGAGAGAGAGAGAGAGAGAGAGAGAGAGAGAGAGAGAGAGACGGAGAAAGAGAGAGAGAGAGGGGGGAAGGGAGGAGAGAGGGAGAGAGAGACGCCTTAGGATTAACCATATTCAACACACGTTTTTTGTTGTTTTGTGTGAACACCAAGGCCATCGCCGGCGAGGACGAGAAGGAGGATAAGCGGCAACACAAATATGATGCCTCGCAAAAATAAAGAAGATGGACCTATTGTGGTCTTGAGTGATGGTTGTTGAGTTAAGAGTGTGTGTTATGTTTTCTCTCCCGTTACAACGCACGGGCTCTTTTGCTAGTAATAATAAACCACGGGTTAAGTTTGTCGGGTTCACCGTGGCGTTCTTTTTACACAAATGTCCATGTGGTTTATAGAAAGCAACCCGCAGTCCACATTAGTCTCACCGTAAGAAAAGAAAAAAAAGTTTGCCTTGACTCGTACATCGCTGAAACTGCTGCCCCCATGAGAAGAAAGCAGGGTTCCCTCCTCCGCCGCGGTGCCCCAATCCCTCTTGCTCCGCGGTGCCCTTACTCGCCTGCTGCCCCCACTGCGGTCGTCGAATCCGGGCGAGATCGAGAGGATACGCCGCATCTCGCGGGACACCCAGCCGCTGTACTCCACCTCTCGCTGGCCTCCTTCCGGTTCCCTTCGTCACCGACGGCGAGCCCTGCTGATGATGAGTTGTTCCCCAACCGAAGAAACGGATCAAGGCCATGGGATCCAGCCAACGACCGTCCCCTGGATGCATCACCTTGCCAAACGCTTGGTGGGGGCAGCATGGACGAGCTGCTCGTCGACCATGCGGGGAGCACGGACGAGCTGCTCGTCGGCGTCCATCCCGCGCGCCCAGTCCCTGCCGACGATGGCTACCCAGCCCCCTCGACGGCGTGTGTTTCCTGCTCGCCGCCTGCTGTGTCTCCCCTGGTCACCATCCCCTGGATCCCACTACCCCCTCCATTATATTCCTATTTTGAGGCAAGCAAGGTGTTTGATCAAATGTGACTACATACTGTTTTCTGTGCTGCTACGTCGTCAATTTAGAGTGTGTAGAAGTTGTTGTCTCGGGTGTGTAGATGATGCGGTGCGTGATTGCTTGTGTATGTGTTCACATATATCTTAATTGTTGGCTGGTACTACAGGTTGCGAACGTCGACAACGAGTAGGAGGCAAGTGTATTACGGTGAGCAGTGAGACATGGGCATGAAGCAGGTGTGCAAGGCCACTTGCTGCTGCACTAATTGCCTTGACGGAGCACTGGCCGCCGGCTCCCCGGTGCCCACCGCCCGCCGGTGGACTCCCTGGTTGTGCACAATGGAGATGAACCTGCGTCGGCACCCTGCAGCCTGGATAGAGCTTTGCCAGTGGTGGTGATGAATCTGTTGTCTGTGCTGGTGATGTCGCTCTCTAGCATCAACTTTCTCCACCGGCTATTAGAGAGTAGAGGTCATATAATGGATTTGTTTTTCTTCAGAGATGTGCTCCCGTCGTTGTTGGCTGTTGAATTTGTAATGCATTCTGTCCCTTAGTCTGTCTTCACCACTTCGTCCTCCCGCACAATCGACAGAACAGAGCAACTGTCGCGATTTGTCCATTCATCTCTTCGAGTGATTCAAACCTAGGAAGCCTGCTACTTGTGCAAGCAACATGGTAAGAAGTTTCAGTTTTCTCACTAATGCACCTCAATTGGTAAGTATAGAAGAATGTCAGTTTGCTTTATGTTGGTTTTCTAATTTCTACATATTCCTTTCTTACAGACTCTGCCTTCAAGGAAATCTAATTATCTAGGTATATGGAAAGGCGGTAAATTCTGTTACTATATATTTGTGTGTACTCAAGCTCTGCTATGCAGATTGAGGAGAAAGAGTTATTTTATTGTGATGATGATTAATTTTTTTCATCCTGTGATCTCCTTTGCTTCAGTTGTGCTAATATTTTTTTGCACATCAGTAGGACTAAAATATTCCAGATACCAGAAGGATTTTTTGTTCTGTCTGAGCATCTTGATTTTGGAAAATGTGGTGTACTAATGGCTCATGAGGATAATTTCCACTGAGTACTCTAGGTCAGCCTACATATGTTCTTCTAAGCACAATTGTTTGCATCTGCCTAATCTGCATACAAAAATGTGCATCTGCCTGGAAGTTTAACTCTTACATTTTTGGGCCCAAGTAGTCAAAATAGTACATTAGTGTAGACAAAGAAGAGTTCAGCTTCCAGTACGCCATTATACCTTTCCTAACTACATCTCTCTGGTTGGTTGAAGGTGTGGAGTTTAGCCATGTTCTGCTGTAAGGAAAGCCATGACCTCCACACAGATGATGCAAGCGGAAACAAGCTAGACTCACAACTTTGGTTTTGAGGCATTTTCACCCACAAATATTACCCTGGTACTAACAGGTTGTTAGTATTATATCAGTATACTTGTTCAGCCTTTCGATGTGCTGGTCTGAATATTTAAACAAGGAAGCAGGCTCAGTTGCTCACCAACCTACTATTGCTGCCAACAAGTAGCCAGAAACCCATAGAAGATATCTGCATTGATCACAGAAAAATGAAGTATTGAATTTGTAGGACATTTTCAACATTGTCATCCTAATCTGGTTCCCACATATTCAAGATGTGGAGATTATCTCTTTGCTCCAACAAAGCCATGGCCTTCAATTTTGTTGTTAATTTAACAATTTTTTTGGTTGTGCCGATCGATCGGCCTATAAGAGCCAATTTGGTTTCATGTGAATTAAAGCTTCCTATTTTTCATGATTATATTAAGAGCTTCCTGTTTTTCATGGTTATATTTAGAACTCACAGATCTCCTTCACCGCCACACCTAACTATTGAAGGAAATATGCTCTAGAGGCAATAATAAAGTTATTATTTATTTCCTTATTTCATGATAAACGTTTATTATTCATGCTAAAATTGTATTAACTGGAAGCATAATACATGTGTGAACACATAGACAAACATAGTGTCACTAGTATGCCTCCACTTGACTAGCTCGTTGATCAAAGATGGTTAAAATTTCCTAACCATAGACATGAGTTGTCATTTGATAAACGGGATCACATCATTGGGAGAATGATGTGATTGACTTACCCATTCAGTTAGCTTAGCACTTGATCGTTTTAGTTTACTGCTATTGCTTTCTTCATGACTTATACATGTTCCTATGACTGAGATTATACACTTCCTGATTACCGGAGAACACTTTGTGTGCTACCAAACGTCACAACGTAACTGGATGATTATAAAGGTGCTTTATAGGTGTCTCCGATGGTATTTGTTGAGTTGGCATAGATCGAGATTAAGATTTGTCACTCCGATTGTTGGATAGGTATCTGTGGGCCCTCTCGGTAATGCACATCACTGTAAGCCTTGTAAGCAATGTGACTAATGAGTTAGTTGCGGGATGATGCATTACGGAACGAGTAAAGAGACTTGCTGGTAACAAGATTGAGCTAGGTATTGACATACTGACGATCGAATCTCGGGCAAGTAACATACCGATGACAAAGGGAACAACGTATATTGTTATGCGGTTTGACCGATAAAGATCTTCGTAGAATATGTAGGAGCCAATATGAACATCCAGGTTCCGCTATTGGTTATTGACCGGAGACGTGTCTCGGTCATGTCTACATAGTTCTCGAACTCGTAGGGTCCACACGCTTACGTTTGGTGTCGATCGATAATATGAGTTTATGTGTTTTGATGTACCGAAGGTAGTTCGGAGTCCCGGATATGATCACGGACATGACGAGCAGTCTCGAAATGGTCGAGAAACAAAGATCGATATATTGGATAACTATGTTTGGACTTCGGAAGAGTTCCGGGCAAGTTCGGACAAATACCGGAGTACCGGGGGGTTACTGGAACCCCCCGGGGAGTGTAATGGGCCTATTGGGCCTTAGTGGGGAAGAGGAGGGGCGGTCAGGGTAGGCCGCGCGCCCCCTCCCCCTCTAGTCCGAATTGGACAAGGAGGGGGGCGGCGCCCCCCTTTCCTTTCCCCTCTCTCCTCCTTCCTTCTCTCCTACTCCTACTCTTGGAAGGGTTGGAGTCCTACTCCGGTTGGGAGTAGGACTCCCCTTGGGGTGCGCCTAGGAGGGCTGGCCCCTCCCCCTCCTCCACTCCTTTATATACGAAGGAGGGGGCACCCCATAGACACAAGTTGATCATTGATCTTTAGCCGTGTGTGGTGCCCCCCTCCACCATAATCCACCTCGGTCATATCATAGCGGTGCTTAGGCGAAGCCTTGCGTCGGTAGCTTCATCAACACCGCCATCACGCCGTCGTGCTGACGGAACTCTCCCTCGAAACTCTACTGGATCGTGAGTTCGTGGGACGTCACCGAGTTGAACATGTGCAGATCACGGAGGTGTCGTACGTTCGGTACTAGGATCGGTCGGTCGTGAAGACGTACGACTACATCAACCGTGTTTTCATAACGCTTCTGCTTACGGTCTACGAGGGTACGTGGACGACACTCTCCCCTCTCGTTGCTATGCATCACCATGATCTTATGTGTGCGTAGGAAAAATTTTAAAATTACTATGTTCCCCAACAGTGGCATTCGAGCCAGGTTTATGCGTAGATGTTATATGCACGAGTAGAACACAAGTGAGTTGTGGGCGATACTAGTCATACTACTTACCATCATGTCATACTTTGATTCGGCGGTATTCTTGGATGAAGCGGCCCGAACCGACATTACGCGTACGCTTACGCAAGACTGGTTCTACCGACGTGCTTCACACACAGGTGGCTGGCGGGTGTCAGTTTCTCCAACTTTAGTTGAATCGAGTGTGGCTATGCCCGGTCCTTGTGAAGGTTAAAACAACACATACTTGACGAAATATCGTTGTGGTTTTGATGCATAGGTAAGAAATGTTCTTGCTTAGCCCGTAGCAGTCACGTAAAACTTGCAACAACAAAGTAGAGGACGTCTAACTTGTTTTTGCAGGGCATGTTGTGATGTGATATGGTCAAGACATGATGCTATATTTTATTGATGAGATGATCATGTTTTGTAACGGAGTTATCGGCAACTGGCAGGAGCCATATGGTTGTCGCTTTATTGTATGAAATGCAATCGTCATGTAATTGCTTTACTTTATCACTAAGTGGTAGCGATAGTCGTAGAAGCAATAGTTGGCGAGATGACAACGATGCTACGATGGAGATCAAGGTGTCGCGCCGGTGACGATGGTGATCATGACGGTGCTTTGGAGATGAAGATCAAAGGCACAAGATGATGATGGCCATATCATATCACTTATAATGATTGCATGTGATGTTTATCTTTTATGCATCTTATTTTGCTTTGATTGACGGTAGCATTATAAGATGATCTCTCACTAAATTTCAAGTTATAAGTGTTCTCCCTGAGTATGCACTGTTGCCAAAGTTTGTCGTGCTAAGACACCACGTGATGATCGGGTGTGATAAGCTCTACATTCACATACAACGGGTGCAAGCCAGTTTTGCACACGCAGAAATACTCGGGTTAAACTTAACGAGCCTAGCATATGCAGATATGCCCTCGGAACACTGAGACCGAAAGGTCGAGCGTGAATCATATAGTAGATATGATTAACATAGTGATGTTCACCATTGAAAACTACTCCATTTCACGTGATGATCGGACATGCTTTAGTTGATTTGGATCACGTGATCACTTAGATGATTAGAGGGATGTCTATCTAAGTGAGAGTTCTTAAGTAATTTGATTAAATGAACTTTAATTTATCATGAACTTAGTACCTGATAGTATTTTACTTGTCTATGTTGTTGTAGATAGATGGCCCGTGCTGTTGTTCCGTTAAATTTTAATGTGTTCCTTGAGAAAGCTAAGTTGAAAGATGATGGTAGCAATTACATGGACTGGGTCCGTAACTTGAGGATTATCCTCATTGCTGCATAGAAGAATTACGTCCTGGAAGCATCGCTGGGTGCCAGGCCTGCTGCAGATGCTGCTGATGACGTTAAGAACGTCTGGCAGAGTAAAGCTGATGAGTACTCGATAGTTTAGTGTGTCATGCTTTACGGCTTAGAACCGGGACTTCAACGACATTTTAAACTTCATGGAGCATATGAGATGTTCCAGGAGTTGAAGTTAATATTTCAAGCAAATGCCCGGATTGAGAGATATGAAGTCTCCAATAAGTTCTACAGCTGTAAGATGGAGGAGAACAGTTCTGTCAGTGAACATATACTCAAAATGTCTGGGTATAATAATCACTTAATTCAACTGGGAGTTAATCTTCCGCATGATAGTGTCATTGAAAGAATTCTTCAATCACTGCCACCAAGCTACAAGAGCTTTGTGATGAACTATAACATGCAAGGGATGGATAAGACAATTCCCGAGCTCTTCGCAATGCTAAAGGCTGCGGAGGTAGAAACCAAGAAGGAGCATCAAGTGTTGATGGTCAACAAGACCACCAGTTTCAAGAGAAAGGGTAAAGGGAAGAAGAAGGGGAACTTCAAGAAGAACGGCAAACAAGTTGCTGCTCAGGAGAAGAAATCCAAGTCTGGACCTAAGCCTGAGACTGAGTGCTTCTACTGCAAAGGGACTGGCCACTGGAAGCGGAACTGCCCCAAGTATTTGGCGGATAAGAAGGATGGCAAGGTGAACAAAGATATATGTGATATACATGTTATTGATGTGTACCTTACTAAAGCTTGCAATAGCATCTGGGTATTTGATACTGGTTCTGTTGCTAATATTTGCAACTCGAAACAGGGACTATGGATTAAACAAAGATTGGCTAAGGACGAGGTGACGATGCGCGTGGGAAATGGTTCCAAAGTCGATGTGATCGCGGTCGGCACGCTACCTCTACATCTACCTTCGGGATTAGTTTTAGACCTGAGTAATTGTTATTTGGTGCCAGCGTTAAGCATGAACATTATATCTGGATCTTGTTTGATGCGACACGGTTATTCATTTAAATCTGAGAATAATGGTTGTTCTATTTATATGAGTAATATCTTTTATGGTCATGAACCCTTGAAGAGTGGTCTATTTTTTTTAATCTTGATTGTAGTGATACACATATTCATAATGTTGAAGCCAAAAGATGCAGAGTTGAAAATGATAGTCTAACTTATTTGTGGCACTGCTGTTTAAGTCATATTGGTGTAAAGCGCATGAAGAAACTCCATACTGATGAACTTTTGGAATCACTTGATTATGAATCACTTGGTACTTGCGAACCATGCCTCATGGGCAAGATGACTAAAACCCCGTTCTCCGGAACAATGGAGCGAGCAACAGATTTGTTGGAAATCATACATACTGATGTATGTGGTCCGATGAATATTGAGGCTCGTGGTGGGTATTGTTATTTTCTCACCTTCATAGATGATTTAAGCAGATATGGGTATATCTAAATAATGAAACATAAGTCTGAAACATTTTAAAAGTTCAAAGAATTTCAGAGTGAAGTGGAAAATCATCGTAACAAGAAAATAAAGTTTCTACGATCTGATCATGGAGGAGAATATTTGAGTTACGAGTTTGGTCTTCATTTGAAACAATGCGGAATAGTTTCGCAACTCACACCACCCGGAACACCATAGCGGAATGGTGTGTCCGAACATCGTAACCGCACTTTATTAGAAATGGTGTGATCTATGATGTCTCTTACTGATTTACCGCTATCGTTTTGGGGTTATGCTTTAGAGACGGCTGTATTCACGTTAAATAGGGCACCATCTAAATCCGCTGAGACGACGCCTTATGAACTGTGGTTTGGCAATGAACCAAAGTTGTCGTTTCTTAAAGTTTGGGGCTGCGATGCTTATGTGAAAAAGCTTCAACCTGGTAAGCTCGAACCCAAATCGAAGAAATCTGTCTTCATAGGATACCCAAAGGAGACTGTTGGGTACACCTTCTATCACAGATCCGAGGGCAAGACATTCGTTGCTAAGAATGGATCCTTTCTAGAGAAGGAGTTTCTCTTGAAAGAAGTGAGTGGAAGGAAAGTAGAACTTGATGAGGTAACTGTACCTGCTCCCTTATTGGAAAGTAGTTCATCACAGAAATCGGTTCCTGTGACACCTACACCAATTAGTGAGGAAGCTAACGATACTGATCAAGAAACATTAGATCAAGTTACTACCGAACCTCGTAGGTCAAGCAGAGTAAGATCCGCACCAGAGTGGTACGGTAATCCTATTCTGGAGGTCATGTTACTTGACCATGGCGAACCTATGAACTATGGAAAAGCAATGGTGAGCCCAGATTCCGCAAAATGGCTTGAGGCCATGAAATTTGAGATGAGATCCATGTATGAGAACAAAGTGTGGACTTTGGTTGACTTGCCCGATGATCGGCAAGCCATAGAGAATAAATGGATCTTCAAGAAGAAGACTGACACTGACGGTAATGTTACTGTATGCAAAGCTCGACTTGTTGCGAAAGGTTTTTCGACAAATTCAAGGGGTTGACTACGATGAGACTTTCTCACCCATAGCGATGCTTAAGTCTGTCCGAATCATGTTAGCAATTGCCGCATTTTATGATTATGAAATTTGGTAAATGCATGTCAAACTGCATTCCTGAATGGATTTCTAGAAGAAGAGTTGTATATGATGCAACCAGAAGGTTTTATCGATCCAAAAGGTGCTAACAAAGTGTGCAAGCTCCAGCGATCCATTTATGGACTGGTGCAAGCCTCTCGGAGTTGGAATAAACGTTTTGATAATGTGATCAAAGCATATGGTTTTATACAGACTTTTAGAGAAGTCTATATTTACAAGAAAGTGAGTGGGAGCTTTGTAGCATTTATAATACTATATGTGGACGACATATTGTTAATTGGAAATGATATAGAATTTCTGGATAGCATAAAAGGATACTTGAATAAAAGTTTTTCAATGAAAGACCTAGGTGAAGCTGCTTATATATTGGGCATCAAGATCTATAGAGATAGATCAAGACGCTTAATTGGACTTTCACAAAGCACATACCTTGATAAAGTTTTGAAAAAGTTCAAAATGGATCAAGCAAAGAAAGGGTTCTTGCCTATGTTACAAGGTGTGAAGTTGAGTCAGACTCAATGCCCGACCACTGCAGAAGATAGAGAGAAAATGAAAAGTGTTCCCTATGCTTTAGCCATAGGCGCTATCATGTATGCAATGTTGTGTACCAGACCTGATGTGTGCCTTGCTATTAGTTTAGCAGGGAGGTACCAAAGTAATCCAGGAGTGGATCACTGGACAGTGGTCAAGAACATCCTGAAATACCTGAAAATGACTAAGGATATGTTTCTTGTTTATGGAGGTGACAAAGAGCTCACCGTAAATGGTTACGTCGATGCAAGCTTTGACACTGATCCGGACAATTCTAAATTAAAAACCGGATACGTGTTTATACTGAACGGTGGAGCTGTCAGTTGGTGCAGTTCTAAACAAAGCGTCGTGGCGGGATCTATGTGTGAAGCAGAGTACATAGCTGCTTCGGAAGCAGCAAATGAAGGAGTCTGAATGAAGGAGTTCATATCCGATCTAGGTGTCATACCAAGTGCAACGGGTTCAATGAAAATCTTTTGTGACAATACTGGTGCAATTGCCTTAGCAAAGAAATCTAGATTTCACAAGAGAATCAAGCACATCAAGAGACGTTTCAATTCCATCCATGATCAAGTCCAGGTGGGAGACATAGAGATTTGCAAGATACATACGGATCTGAATGTTGCAGACCCGTTGACTAAGCCTCTCTCACGAGCAAAACATGATCAGCACCAACACTCCATGGGTGTTAGAATCATAGAAAAACATAGTGTCACTAGTATGCCTCTACTTGACTCGCTCATTGATCAAAGATGGTTAAAGTTTCCTAACCATAGACATGAATTGTCATTTCATAAATGGGATCACATCATTGGGAGAATGATGTGATCGAGTTGACCCATTCCGTTAGCTTAGCACTTGATCGTTTCAGTTTACTGCTATTGCTTTCTTCATGACTTATACATGTTCCTATGACTGTGAGATTATGCAACTCCCGACTACCGGAGGAACACTTTGTGTGCTACCAAACGTCACAACGTAACTGGGTGATTATAAAGGTGCCCTACAAGTGTCTCCGATAGTACTTGTTGAGTTGGCATAGATCGAGATTAGGATTTGTCACTCCGATTGTTGGAGAGGTATCTGTGGGCCCTCTCGGTAATGCACATCACTATAAGCCTTGTAAGCAATGTGACTAATGAGTTAGTTGCGGGATGATGCATTATGGAACGAGTAAAGAGACTTGCCGGTAACGAGATTGAGCTAGGTATTGAGATACCGACGATCGAATCTCGGGCAAGTAGCATACCGATGACAAAGGGAACAACGTATATTGTTATGCGGTTTGACCGATAAAGATCTTCGTAGAATATGTAGGAGCCAATATGAACATCCAGGTTCCGCTATTGGTTATTGACCAAAGACGTGTCTCGGTCATGTCTACATAGTTCTCGAACCCATAGGGTCCGCACGCTTAACGTTCGGTGACGATCGGTAATATGAGTTTATGTGTTTTGATGTACTGAAGATAGTACGGAGTCCCGGATATGATCACGGACATGACGAGTGGTCTCGAAATGGCCGAGACACAAAGATCGATATATTGGATGACTATGTTTGGACTTCAGAAGGGTTCCGGGCAAGTTCGGACAAGTACCGGAGTACCGGGGGTTTACCGGAACCCCGCGGGGAGTGTAATGGGCCTATTGGGCCTTAGTGGAGAAGAGGAGGGGCGGCCAGGGCAGGCCGCGCGCCCTCTCCCCTGTCTAGTCCGAATTTTACAAGGAGGGGGGGGGGCGGCGCCCCCCTTTCCTTTCCCCTATCTCCTCCTTCCCTCTCTCCTACTCCTACTCTTGGAAGGGTTGGAGTCCTACTCCCGGTGGGAGTAGGACTCCCCTTGGGGCGCGCCTAGGAGGGCCGGTCCCTCCCCCTCCTCCACTCCTTTATATACGGACGAGGGGGGCACCCCATAGACACAAGTTGATCATTGATCTTTAGCCGTGTGCGGTGCCCCCCTCCATCATAATCCACCGCGGTCATATCGTAGCGGTGCTTAGGCGAAGCCCTGCATTGGTAGCTTCATCAACACCGTCATCACGTCATCGTGCTGACGTAACTCTCCCTCGAAACTCTACTGGATTGTGAGTTCGTGGAACGTCACCGAGCTGAACGTGTGCAGGTCGCGGAGGTGCCGTACGTTTGGTACTAGGATTGGTCGATCGTGAAGACGTACGACTATATCAACCGCGTTGTCATAACACTTCCGCTTACGGTCTACGAGGGTACGTGGACGACACTCTCCCCTCTCGTTGCTATGCATCACCATGATCTTGCGTGTGCGTAGGAATTTTTTTGAAATTACTACGTTCCCCAACAACTGGCACATCATCCAGATTCAAGAGAGCCCTACTACTACATCCACCCTAGAATCAATGTAAAAACAAGGGAGTTCTAACCCAATATCTCCGTCTCCTATGAACCAATTTTAAGCCTGATTGATGGCAAGTGCATTGCACGTGTAAGTAATCTGGGTTGAACCTACTTGAGGTCTTCCATCACTTTTATTACTTCAACAGAAATTGTGTACATTGTACGAACTACCCATTAATGGGCAGCTAATATATATGATGCTTGGTTAATAATAGCTACTTCAGGTTATCCCTTCTGCTATATTTTTAGTACTCACTACTTCGGTGAGATTTGAACTGGTAGAGAAAACAGACCGGGATATTCGATTCTTACCTACAGATATAGCGAGGACTTACCGTATCGATTAGTCATTTGAAGAGTTGACTAGAAAGCATTTAGTATATCTTCAGTTATGTTGTCATGGGCTGTGCACATGATTCACAGACAAAAAAACAGCATTGTGGATTGTTTTTTACATGCGTGAAGCATGTACAACAAATTTGCTACTTATGGACTAAAAACAATCACCAGCTAGCTGAATCAACGGACACTCTATGGGAAGGTGAACAAGCATACTAAATAACACGAAGCAGAGTAATTCCAAGATATTTGAGAATTCATTGCAGTGGACTATGATGTGATTCGATTTTTCTTAACCTTGATAATATTGTCTTGGATTTGACATGATGGTTTATATTTATTCTTCTTCTTTTTTATAGTTGTGAAGACCAAATGTAGAAAATTGTACCGGTTGTGATTTCAATCGGGTCAGAGGCTTCTGTCAAAATATAATTATGTTCCCTGCTGATTATAATTTTGTTCACATAGATGCATGAAGTTTGTTGTTCGTTTTATTTCGAAATAATCTCGATTTATTCTACCGTCTTGATCGGAAAGCGGCATTGTTCTCCTGACATTGTTCCCTGCTCACTGTGGTGAATCGAACAGCAAATCGAGGACTTCAGAGCCCGGCTGCAGACCGCACGAAGCACCAACGACAGCCTCAAGCAGATTCAGCGGAGCAAGGTGATGAGTACCCAGCTGGCTGGTCGATCTCAATGATCTTATCGGCCGGAGAAGCGGAGACGGACGACCACAGTCCCGACCTTACCAGCAGGCGGTGAGTCTTCTCAATCTGAAACCTGATAGTAGATGCCCGCCTAAGTCCGTAGAAACCTTTTTCCCTTTGTCACCGTGGATAGGAGACAGTAAATGGGATCATGGGAAGTTGGTCGGGCTCCAGTGGCACATGCTTACCACTGCTGGTTGTTGCCGGAAAAGGTATGTTGGTTTAATTTTTTCAAGATCCCGAACTAAAACAAGTCACCTGCGACATTTGAATTGCAAAGGTTTGTTGTTTCTGCCGGGATATTGTGTGCAGAGAAGCTGACTTGATTTTATGCTGAACCTACTTTTGCAGAACCAAACACTGACGATAAGAGAGCTGAATGTGCAGTATGCTAAATTTGGGTATCCAATTGAAAAAGAATTGGATTTTTATTTACACTAGTAGAATGCCCGTGCGTTGCTACGGGCTATGATGCATGAAGAAATCAAATGTAGATTTCTCGCTCAGACGAGCGGACGTGTTCGGACGTCCGGACATCAAATGGGCGCCCGTCGCGGTGATTGCCTTATCGCCGTTGGTGCCGACCGCTCGAGGCCGCCATCACCACTCACCAGTCACCACTCCTAGTCTCCGCCAGCTCCCCGTCGCTGGTTGCGTCGGACAAACACCAGCATCTGATTGCGTCGGACAAACACCAGCATCTTCCTCCTGCTTCCCCATCTTTGTTTGCCACCTTGCACATGATTAGTTTTATTTTTCCCAGGTGCACACTTAACCCGGGCAAGATGAAAAACATATTTAGTATCTTTCACTTTCTTTAGAGCAGAAGGGAAATAATGGACACAATGTTCTAAAGTATTGGTGCTGGTCACTACTATACAACATCTATACAAATGTTCCAAAATAATACTTTTGCTTGCAGCAATTGATTTTTCTTCTGCACTTTGCAGTCACAACCAATTCTGGATATATTAACAATGCAAACTTGATAAATGAGTACAATAGGTTTATAGGGAGGGTAACTAACAAAAAAATTGTACTGTACACTACAAAAATATCTGTTCTCATGAAGAAATACGTCAGTTGTGTTAATTACCAAATGAGGAAAATAGTTCATTCATACATCAAAAGCAATGCCACTGAAATTGGAGCACAAAGCACTACCAAACACTCATAGGAGGCAATTACTTTGCAAAACTGTCAGTGCTCTCAGTTCAGTTAAAAGAGCATAAGGTCCTACTCAAAAAACTTTTTGATTCAAAAGCTCATAGACTATTTTTTGTTCTACATTTACTGAAATAAAGAGAATTAATTAGCTAATGATAACGATGCAAACAAAAGAGCTAGTCTATTACCTGGGTGCTCCTTGGAGAACATGCCCGAACAGCTCGGACATCCTTATATGCTCCTCACATATGGGTTGGATATGGGGGATTTGCGGACGGACTGGACATACCCAGACAAAGTAGGGATTGTGATTGGGTGGCCTTTTTTCTTCTCTTTTCTGTCCAGGACAATGATCGGACTCTCAAATGGGATGTTTGAGGGGTCCAATTGTAGATGCTCTTAATTTCCGAAATAGAAAACAAATATAAGTTTCAGTGGCAAATGAATATTTTTCTACAGTTGGTATATATAACTATACTATTGTGTATAAAGAGAACGACCAGGTAACATGCCATTTATTATTAGTCTAATGTGTGATAGCTGCTCAATCTATTTTCTGGTATCCAACATTGCAAATTATTTGGAGATCCAAAGGAGACAGATTCAACATCATATGTATTCAAGTAACAATCAAAGGTTATATGTGGTATTTAGGATATGGGTCAAGAACTTTACGTGCAACCTGAGATCAAAACTTATCAACAGAGATAAAAAAAACACCAATAGAGATTGCCATTTTTGGGAGGTTAGTTCCATCAAGCTTAATACGACATCATGCAAAATTTTGCAAAAGCTTTCTATTATTATAACAACATGTTAATCGAACATAATTTGGCAAAACCAATTCTGTGTATGAACATCAGTAATAGACCATACCCGTAGTGAGTATGCATTAACCAAAGCATAGGCATATAAGTTCTATGAGAGTGACCTACAATCAAGAAGAGAAAATAGATATTATCCAACATCAGAGACCATCCCCACCACATCGGTCAGACTTCCGTGTACTGATTGCACCACATCGATCAGAATTATGGCCATGTACTGATTGCCCAGGAGAGCTATGAATCCAGTATCCATGTATCAAAAACGAAAATAAACAAGCTGAAACAAAAGCCTCCCTATCACCACCACTTGTATCACTGATCATTATATCTCCATGCTCATTGGCCGCTTGCCCGCTTGTAATTCAGCATACATAAACAAGAGCAGTACAACTAAAGAAATAGTTTTTTTATTCGCAATATACATTCATATCGCTCTCAGCTAATGTGTAATTTACCCGATAATATACCATTTCTGTCTGCATCACAGTGGAAACAAGCAGACAAAAGTTCAGGATAACATATAAATTTTTGGCACAAAAAATAGCAATTTTACTTGTATGCAAGCACTTGAATCAAGTTGTATCACCGTGTGAATGCATTGATATGTAGAACAGCAAGCAGCAAAAATAAATAATTGAGATGCAAGCTGGCAGGAGAGGGAGAGCTTTTTTACTCTTTTTAGCTCCGTGGAGAGTTCATCAGCTGATTGTACTATGTGCCCACGGCTTCATTGTCTCTCCTGGCCCATCCATCATTGGGGCTGGTACTACCGGCCGGTGCCGCTCGCCATCACTGCAGCAATAATATCCTTGTGGAAGAGGCATGCAGTAGCACCAGTCCTCCCGTCTTAGTGGAGACCACAGCCACGACACGCTGCTCCTACGAGTGGCCCTCGGCCCGGCTCTCCGCAGCACAGCCGCATCACGCGGCGGAGGAGGCCGCTAGCACCTGCCGCTGTCGGCGACCTCAACGACGTCGATGTAGCTCGACGCCCGGCCTGCACGCGCAAGCGGCAGCCTCGGCACGCTCACCGTCCACGACGACGGCGACCCGTGACGCCCGCACCCTCACGTTGCCCCCGACGAGACGGCGACCTTGGCTGCACCGACCCACTGGAGGCATGGCTAGCGCATAGTGCGCACGGTGGCCCCCGGCCCCGATACCGATGCTCCTAGCTGAGACGTGCCCGGTGCACGCGGCGGCCAGCGGTCTGCGTCGTGCGGTGTCGCTCCCCGGCACACAGGTGCGAGGGAGCGAGGCGGCCAGATCCAACTGGCAGAGCCCCCTTGCGTGTGGCATGGCGGCGATGGGCAGCGTTGCCATGGTGGTATCCGCCTGTGTTGGTCGTGTGTGAAAGGGATCAAAGCTGCTGGATATTTCCTATTCGTGGAACGGGAGCCACGACAAGTGAATATGTGGTGATTTGCGATGTAGGAGTATTAGGAAAGTTCTGATTCCATCATGATGCAGGAGTATTAGTAAATTGGATTTTTTTCCTTAAAGTCAGTTATTTGTTTCCTTAAAATTTGTTATTTGTTTCCTAAAGCAAATTGCATTGATAAGATTGATCGCTTGATTTGGATAAGTTGGGAAAGTTAGAATCTGTCTCTTTTTGTACAATAGGAAAGTGTTTGTTTACAAGAAAATAATGGAGAAAAAGTAAACCGGTCAAATGGTGGGAAAGGAGACGAAAATAAACCGGTTGAAAATAAACCAGTTGAAAGTGGAGGGACTATTCAACCAAGTCGTCTATTAGGAGTAGAGATTAGAAGCCAGGTTATCACTATGTATTTTAAATTGATTTCTCATGGACAGTGGCATCTCAATTGGCCATAAACACAGCCTAATTCGGTCCCTCCCTTCAAATTGGCAACTAAAGGGAAGGTGAGTTAAAATGTCTTGACCCCTATGACCTGGCTGACCTTTGTGTTAGAAGATTCAAAGGGAATGAAAAGTTGGAGGCGACAAGGCCACCTCTTATCTGGGATCTTTACATAAAAACTAGTAGAGTGCCCGTGCGTTGCCACGGGCACTTGAAATAGTTTGCAAGAGTTACATGTTAAACGTACAAACAATATAACACATACACAACTATTGAATAATTGAATTCCATTTTGCATTGTAAATTGATAACAAAAAGAAAAATTAACGACATGTCCATGTAACAAACTGAGCGATGTTCGACCTTAACATATGTTACATAACTATCAATATCTAGATAATGCGCTTAAGAAATTCTTTCACAATATCGAGAAAGTTGCCTTTAGCTTCATTCCCACGATGTTTTAGCAAGTATAATAAAAATTGCTTTCTCAACTAATACCCATCCTGCGAAAATAATATATATAGTTAGTATGAAAATTTCACGTCGAAAGTCTTAAAACATGTAACGGACAATACTCACCATGCAAACCGGCTTGACCCATTCTTTACCGTTCCACCAAAGCATAAAATGAAAAACAAAATAGCCAGACATATTCGTGCAATTTTTTAAATTAACAATATAAAGAATATAGTGATAACAAAAATAATTTTTTTTATTATGAATTCATTACCCGTCTATACTCGTTGGAATACGAAGTGGAAATAAATGTTGCCATTTAGATATACCGGATTCCAACCAGGCAGCTTTATTTCGAGTGCTTCTTTGAAATCCCTTGCAAAACCTTTTAATTTCAGTGCATGCCTTAAATTTTTATCCTGTGACCATTGTGATGTTTGAATAGGGTTCATAATATATAGACGACGTGCCTCTTTGTCGATGACGTACAAGATGTATCGGTCGATGGATGCATAGGGAAGATAGATCTACAACTGGAGCTATCAGAAACAACAATAAACCACGATAACAATAGACAAAATATTTTACTTACCATGTTGCACGATGAGATGGTCTTGTCCATCCCAGGCCAGCTATCAAATAATGTTGTCAACGTCTGGATAGTTTCCTTCTCGCAAAACTTCTGACCTCTTGTTGACTCTAGCATCATGGACTAAGTAAAATAAATAAATATTGTTTCAACATGTTCATACTAATGCCACATAGATGAAGAGTTACGATAACTTACACAAAATCTTAGATCCATGTAGTGTATAGGAGGGTCTGTGAACAATACTCCCTCGTCACATGCCAGTATACACACGGCGGCACACGGCGGTGTTGAAATAATCATTGTTCATAGGCTGCTCCATGTTAAGTTTGCACTAAAGTTTCATAAGACTTAAGCCCATTGGATCGGTGTCGAGCTTCGGACCCATTCCTTCCTAACAATTGGACGGTAAGAATAATAATAATGTACATGCGCACATTAAATATTGATACATGATACTTACTCCAAACACCCAACATCATCGACCGGCATGATGCAGTTGCAAAGGCCGGCAAGTAATTCACGTTGGTCCGTGGGCATGATAGTGATTGGGGCAGGACTACGTCAGATGGATTTTCTAGGATCTCGAGATCAGAATTAGGTAAAGTTTCTTTATCGTTAGGTTGATGGTATATGTGACCTCCTTTTAGCTTATTCAGCTTCGAATCGAGCAAAATGACAGCTAATTTTCATCGAAAGTGTTTCATATCCTCCTAGAAAAAAATATATAATTTGATATAATATTTTGAGATAAAATAATGAGATAATGTATGCAAATGCAATACCTGGATGAACTGGTCTGATAGTGCATTTGATGTTCAATATTCCATATAATTTAGCATAAAGAGTCCACATGATACGCTATAATATTATAAAATAATGCTTTAGGATATTACCCAGAAGAATCCAATAAACAAACCATTGTAACAAGTGCTTACCCAGTCGGTTTGTATTGCCTCATAAAACTGCTCTATGACCGTCCATTTTGTAACATTGAGATCGGGTCACCTGTGATCTTTGTTAAACTCCGGACTCCGCTCTACAAGTTTCAGACGCTTCCCGAGTCCTAATAACTATTCTATGATCCCCAGTAGAATGCCCGTGCGTTGCTACGAGACTTTTTTTTACCGGTGGCACATATATACTTACTCGGGTGAATTTATGGCCGAGTCCAACAACATTTCCTTGGGACCCTTGTCGAGAAATTCCTTTTCAACGCTGACATAATCCATATCCATCTTTCTCATAATATGCAAAAGCAAACATGTATAAAAATACACCTGTCGTATTATCATGTACAATATCTCTACAAAGAAGAACTATTATTAGTATGATCTCTTCTAATTTTGTAAATTCAAGTTTTAGTCAGGTATAGTTACGTGAGTGACTTTGTCAATCGACATTTTCCAAAGCATCACCGGAAGCCATCGATTTTTATCTCTGATCTAAAAAGGTGAACATATAAACATATATTAAAATAATAAATAAATAAAAATAAGCTTAATATATATTCATTGGTTAGCTCCTTGCTGCAAGCAGGATCGTGGCATCGTGTTTCTTAATAGTGAGTGACATCCCAATTTTAATATCTTATAGGCTCACATATAAATCACTTGTTGCTAATTATTCATCAGAAATGACTTGTTAGGATTTGTGATATTTTCACTATATAGAAAAGTATGTGACATTTATCTCGTAGCAAACAATTGCTTTCCCTAAGAAGGCGACCACTCCTTTTCTTTTGTTCTTACAAAAATCTATTTATCACTCTCATCGCACAACACAATGCTCACACCCACAACTCATTCCGCGGCTGCTCTGCCCACCACGGCTTCTCATTGTTGCCTCCCTTCAATGCCACATCATTTAGCACGCACCTTGCTCTCACACCTCCGTGTTCCCTCCTCTCCACGGCGTCATCGGCCACTCCTCTCCCTTCCACGGCGTCACCGGCCGCTCCTCCAAGGAGTACACTTCATCGTAGCCGAGGGCGACCACCACCACGACACAACATTTTGTTCATCGCAACACCGCACCTTCTCCGAGCACATACCGAGCTTATGTGTACATCCTTTTATGTAGTGGATATAAATATTTCAATGGTTCTACATGTCTCATGTCCTTGCAGATATATCCACCTCACTACTACTACCACAGCGGGTCCGTTGCTGCAAAATGAATTGAGAAATATTAACATTGACAACCATAAATCGACTGGCATTGCATCTACGCATGGATGTTATTGAGCTTTAGAAGTAACAATAAACTGCAGAGATAATAGTGTACCTCTAAATGTAAAACTGTCCAAGCAACAAGTCTTTTGTTGATAGTACAAATGCAATTGATGTTGCCGAAATAATTCATCTTCTTGGTCCATAAAAAAATAGAAACTTAACACCAAAGCATCTTATCATAAGTGATCAAAGTTGTTATCTTGCAATAGTGGAAATACTTGGAATATCCTTTAACCATACAAAGTTGTCGACACTGTCAACTCTGAACCTACAACAGATTGATGCCTACTGCCCACCTCATGTTTTCATGAAAAAATATACTGTGACAAGATATGCATACAAACCTTCCATGTAGAGATGCAACCTTCGTCAAGCAAGGAAATATGCCTTCTTAGAGAAAAGAGCATGTGCAGGAACATCTCTCATACAATGAAGGAACGATAATAATCAGGCATCAGGTTCACATCTCGGCGTGTGTGAGGCCAAAGTCAAGGCATTCCAAGGATTTTTCGAACAAACAACATACGACGCCTTGCAGTTTTCTAGTGTCTATCCCATATATATTTGATTCTACTCTGTCTCATATATACCTTCTAACAGGTATGAAATAGTATAACTGATTACTATCCAGGAAAGAAAGTCACAAAATACCAATAAATTGGTTGCTCTAAGAAAATACCAATAAATTAGCACGATGTGCTTTTTTGTATTTTACATCTTAAGAAAAGCTTTTCCGAAAAGGTACAACTGGTACACCCTCTGTTCCTAAATATATGCTTTCTTAGAGATTCCACTATGGACTACATACGAAGTAAAATGAGTGAATCTACACTCTAAAATATGTCTATATACATCTGTATGTAGTTTGTAGTGGAATCTCTAAAAAGACTTATACTCCCTCCGTCCCAAAATTCTTGTCTTAGATTAGTCTAGATACGGATGTATCTAATACTAAAACATGACTTGATACATACGTATTTAGACAAATCTAAGCCAAAATTTTTGGGACGGAGGGAGTATTTAGGAACAGAGGGAGTACTTATCATGGCAGTACTTCACTCCAAGTCTGCAATAGTATGCTACAAATAAGCATATATTAAACATTAGAAAATCCTTATATTGCTCTGTACACTTACTGATTATGATCAACGTCGGCAATAAAGCTCATTGTAAAATGCACTCTTGTTAAATCTGGAGCTAAGTTCTGTGCATGCATTTAAGAGCATGATCTTAAGGGCCTGGCTGATCCATAACATACATATAGTATCCGCAGCCAACTCTTGTTGATAATACCTAATATATGAACCTATCTGACATTGAGTAAGCCCATTGAATTAGCCCACTCTGAAAGAAGCTGGCATTAAAAGCATGGTGATTGTAAAACCACCTTGAAGCATTAAAAGCATGTTTTTTCACCGACGCTGTTGGGTCTTCCAACCTCATCCCCATGCACAACCTGGCGGATTCGACTCCGGCTAAAGTCTAGAGAATAAATTAGATAATCAAATAAAATCACATAATGAGCACATTAGAACACTCTGAAGCGTTTATTGTGTCTCTCCCTTCTTCGAAGGGTAACATCAACAGTTAGCAAAGAAGTACCGAGCCTTGCTCTCTCTCCCATCTCCAATCTGAGCAAAATTCGAAAAAGAAATGAAAGCTAGATGCCAAGAGATGTGTGACAGCATAAACGTGTTTCCAGGTGATGCTGATACAAAGTGTGTACGAATCTAAATGGCGTAAGGGATGTGTGAGTACAGGAGCATTTATCTAACTGGCCATTTACGTGAAGTTTGTTGCCATTGCTTGTTGCTCCTATCTAAGCACGACCTAAATCGTCGGGAGCATCATTCTTTCTGAATTAAATCCCGGGAGAATTTTAATAAAGAGCAAACATGAATAACATGATTTTTGACCATTAAAAACTAAAAAATGAATAATAGATTGTATATACTGCAAGCATATGTGTAGACACCCATCCAAGACAGAAACAGGATCCTTCAAGGAGAAGTAATTGTTGCACTTAAGCACCCAAAGTAAAGCTTTCAATATCTTATAGAACAACTGCTCTCATGTACAGCTACAGTTTCATTACCTACCTATCTCGACAACAAATTCACAAATAAATTTCCCAGCTATGTTCCTTTCACCTTTAATAAATGATGAATTGTCTATAGCACATGTAAGAACTACTTTAAGGAATTTGTTCACTTTTATAAATTACAAAAATAACATTTTATGAAAGATGCACTAAGGTCCAGATTTATAGGTAAGCACTGGGTAGGTAACTAACATGAATTGGATCTTGTAGGCCCCTGTATATATGTCTCAAATCTTAACAGCAATCCATCTCTTAGACAAAAATAAAAACAATGTTAAATTAAGTGCCTTAAAAAAACAGATGAATGGAATTCTGTATCGACCTGAACAACTGTCAAGGCACATACCAAAAATGCATATTACAGGATAGGAATTTTGTTGCTTCCTTCCAACCCCAATTGCAATCAAATTCTGACATAAGAATGAATTACCGAAATGATCAATTTGCTTACAGGACTTGAAATCTGCACTTGTTGTTCACCACTGGTGACTTTCAGTTTCCTATCCCTGCTGACCCATACAAAAGAAACACAGTTATTTACATTGCAAAATTTAATATTTTTTATATTGATAAGTCATGAGAACTTAGTCAGAAATCTTTGCATGAGCTTACAAGAGTGTGAAGGTGGACTGTACAGGAAATAATGAAGTGGCAGTGCGGACGAAACATCAATCCAACCAAATGCTATACCTGGTGGTTATCCTCGATCTTTTCTTCCAATACAATTCTAACAGACTAAAAGATAATCATGCTAATCAGAAACAAAAGAAGATGAGAAGACCATGTATCAGACAGAAGACCCGGAGGTACATATGATTGATTTGATTTTCCATTTTATATGAAGATCACTACATACGTCAGCCAATGCAATCTGAACCGTGTCATGTCAGTACATACAAGTTTCCAATATCAGTTTCTATTCTGAATCAAATTCGACTAACACACCAGACTCCATCTAAAGCTTGTGAATTTTTTCCTCTGTTGCGTGCGTACCTAAGCTAATCATGTAAAAGGATACAACTTTATTTCTACTATATGTCCAAACAGAACCTACATCGACAATCCTTTCTCTATAACTGAAGAACACCATCTATTGTGACCTAGCCCAATTCATATCCTCTACAAAATCTAATCCTTGATATATGAATATGTCTTACTTTAATTTTTCTTCCTGTCTGAAGATCAATGCACGTGTCAGCCTCTGCAAGCTGAACCGTGTCTTAGCAGTACATACAAGTCTCTCCAATGTCAATTTCTATATTGAACCCTGTTTGATTAACACACCAAACTCCATCCAAGTCCTTTGCAAAATCTAACCAGGAAGATTTGAACCAAGTTTATATTTTTTTTTGCAATTCAGTAGTAGTAATGAATACATTCAGTTTTTATGCTGTGTGAGAAAAAAGAAAGAATAGAGAAACAATAAAGCTATTATTTGATCTGAAAATATACAACCCCCATTTCTTCAGTGTTTACCATGGAGGCAACATACCTGTGATTAAATTTTATTCTCATCTAATCTATGTCACGATACAATAAAATCGTGAGAACTGTCGTACTCATGAGATTTTTTTTGCTCCGAACATATTTCATAATAGTAGAGAAAAGTGTGCAAATTTGCATTCAACTTACCCAAGTGATGGAAGCACTGTATCTATATATTAAGCCTTTAGGTGAGCATTCACTTTAGAATCAAGTTTGTCAAAAACCTATCATCCCTTATTTTTATCTAGAAAACCTGTAAGCAAAGCATATGTAGTTCAACCAACATTGGAAGATATCAGCACATAATTCTTTAATCTATCGTCATGTATACATGCAGTTTGACATCGACAATATTCAAGTATCTTACTGAACCTTTAACAAGGAATTTAAACTTAACGGCAAATATTCTTCATAGTGACAGCCTCATTTTCAACCTTCAGCATACTGAAAAGGATCGAGGTACTTAACGTCGGAACTGAAGAAAGTCAAAGCTAATACATAGGAATTAACAAAAAAAAAAACTGTACAAAAGCGTATGCTTACAGGAATAGTTTCTAAGAATAGCTCATTATGTAAAAGCTAGCAGAACAATTGATGCACTTGTATATATTAGTGCAGTCCATTGCTTATACTTTATTCTGTCAAGTCATTTGTTTTAGGATCAGATAAGAAAAAACTTGCTTACTTGGATCAGCCCTGCAGCTTCCTTGGAGGCAAACAGTCATCCTCTCAACAACCAACAGTCATCCTCTCAAAAAACAACAACCAATAGTCATACTCTTGAATCCAGGTAAGCTAGGTGATTAAGAAACACAACGTACAAAAGGAAAAGGCTATCAATTCTTGCTGTCAGTAAACTAAGAAGAAACAACCTGATAATAATGCATCCAAACGAATAATTGTCGATGTCCAAA
>NC_041389.1:199315380-199391435 GCF_002162155.2 Triticum dicoccoides | reverse complement strand
GAATAATGGAGTGAGCCGGTCGCTTTTCAACTGCATCTTCTTCACCATGTGTGAGGTTCTTGCAATGCCACCCCTGCCAAGGCCTGCTGCCGCTTACTACCTAATCCCAAATCTGCAAACCATAGTCACCAGAGAAGAAGAGGAAAGACACAAGAATCTCACCCTGGAAACGAACACATCCCGCTGCAGGCGGAGGATATCTTCTACAAGAGACGTTGTGCTTCGCTGGAGCAGGAGATACTGTCAGCGTCGCAAGGTGCATCATCGTCTACCCGCCACGCCGGCGTCTGGCACTCTGGCTGCCCCTCGGTATCATACTATCATCTGCGCGGCAACCATTGATAGGAGGTGCCCGAGTCGACCTTGCGGTAAGGCATGCCAGTGGCGATGGGCCGACCTGTATCCAGAGTCATGGTGGCGGTGGCCTCCTCACCGGATCGGGCGGGAGCGGCGTCCAAGACCCACACGGTACCCGCCCCCTCGATCTACCTCTCCCGGCGCCATCCATCTGGACGAGATGTGGCCGTGGCGGATCTGGACGCCGGCCCGCTGACTTGCGCGACTCGATCCGGGGCATCCCCGCTCGAGGGCGGGGAAGAGGGCGGCGCCGGCGAGGAAGAAAGCGGGTATGGGTGGGGGAGACGGGAGAGGGCGGCTGTGCGCGGGCGTTCGAGGGGATCGAGGTGCGTACGACGACGGCGGCGTCTCCTCGAGGGATGGAGGGGATCGATAGGAGAGGTCTTTCTACGGGGTGGTTTTTTTGGGAGGGGGGAGCGTGCGTGGATGGGATGGGGGACGAAAAAAACCGGTTGAAAGAAAACGGACGAAAAAAAACCAGTCGAAAGTGGTAGGACTATTCAACCAACTCGTCCATTAGAAGTAGAGAAGATAGTGAGGGTCATATAATCTGCCATCGATTTTGATAATATAACCTCATCTCTTTACATCATGTATTCATGTCCCACCAATTTATACATGTGTATGATTAGAAATCAATAAGCCAACTCAAGGAGTGGGTCCTGGAATAGAAGCAGGAAGAAAAGAGAAGGAATTAGAAGGAGTAAACTCGACTCTTATGTAAGCAAGTAAGGAAAGAAATTATTCCACTCATAAGGAAAGAGGAGAAATTAAAAGGGGTAATTTCGGCTCTTATGTAAGAAAAATGGAAAGGAATTATTCCACTCATAATGAAAGAGAAGAAATTAAAAGAAGGAGAAGTTTCGGCTCTTATATAAGCAGAAAGGGAAGAAATTATTACACTCATAAGAAAAGGGAAGAGATTAAAAGGAGTAAATTCGGCTCTTATAAAGCAAGAAATGAAAGAAATATGAAGGAATAAAATTTGCTCTTATATAATTAAAAGAATAAAAATAACGATGTTGTTGCTGGATGTGCATGGGCCGAGGAGGGAGCAATTAAAGTAAATGACATCGGCTGCGTGCGTGCATTTGCACATGCTTTAATTCAATGGCCCTTCTCTTCTCACATACAAAAAGGTTGGCTGGCAATGACCATTCATATTTTTCTGTTGTTTTGAATCTGTGGAGTACATATAAATTATACTTGGTTATGTTTATATTACATCCAATATTATGTATACTCATTTGATATAAGGTTATTTTTAATAACTTCGTTTTTTTCTCACGAACAAATCGATGAACCGGCGGTCCACCCAAGTGACAGCTGCAATGGTTCGGTTGCCCGTTCGGTTTTAAAACATATAGTCCGATGGCCATGGTGGAAGAACACGACATGAAGTGCTTTGTATCCTGAGAACGACGAGGAGACACGACCAGGCGGCGGCAGTGCCTGGCACTTCGAGCAGTAGGGATACTTGAGCATAGGGAAAGGGAAGGGAGATGAGTTCGTGCGTGCATGATTTTTAGGGAAATAGCATGTGTATTGTATTTTTGTGTGCATGAAGTGTTTTGTTTGGGCCAAGACTAAATAATAAAAATAAAAACATTATCTCTAAAACTATTCAACATCCTATAAATCCTTTTGCATTTATTATCTTTTGCAAATTCTAAATAAACTTTTGGATAAGTTATTAAAATTTTCAATTGTATACAACAATTTCACTGTCTGTATACCACTCAGAACACATCCACCACTTCTCTTTCACCCGGTGATCGTGATAAGTCGAAGGAGGTGAGGTGCCATTGAAGGACATGACTATGACTTTCTCAACTCTATACTACAAGGTCCAAACACCAACAATTCTTTTTTTACTCCGAACAGAGAGCATGTGCTTTTTTAAGAGAAAGTTGTATCAAATTGGTTTTTATTTCAAAAAATGTGAACATTTTAAAGCATGTTCAACATTTTTATATTCAATATTTCCTAAAAATTGACCCATTTTTTAAAAAAAATTGCATTTAAAAATATTCTCAAAATCAAATAAATCAAAATTATTTTAAAAATCATTTGTTAAAAATGTAAATTGTAAAAAAATCCCATTTAAAAAAATGATCAAAAATTACAAAAATGTTACTTTAAAATAAATAATATTCATGTTCTCTCGAAAAGTTAAAAAAACTATTCACAAAATATTCCATGCACAACTACTCTTTAATCAGAGGGACTGTGGTATCCCCAGCCCACCAGGGTTCAAATCCTGATGCTCACATTTATTCCTAGATTTATTTCATGATTTCCGACGATGCGCATTCAATAGGAGGAGACGTTCCCGTCGACGACGATGTGCCTACGGTGACTTTGTAAATTTCAAGATGATATACTGACTCAGTCTTTCGGAGGTGCTCATAGGGATAGGGTATGGGTGTGTGCGTTCATAGGGGTGAGTGTATGCACATGTATATGAACGCTTGCGTCTGTACTGTATTAAAAAAGGCAGCTTCTTCAAATCCACACTTCATACTCCGAAAAGGAGATAATCAGAATTGAATATAACAAATGGCAAACATAAAGCATATATTGCTATTTTTTTGACTCGTTGCAACGCATGGGCATTTTTACTAGTAATAATAATAATAATAATAATAATAATAATAATAATAAAGCACGGGTTGAATCTGTCGGGTTCACCGTCACGACATTTTTTTAAACAGTCCCTGAAGTCTTTGATAATTAATCCGCGCTCCAGATAAAAGTTAGTAAGGGAAAAAAATGATTCGCTCACACCCGAATGGACGGACGCAACGCCCGGTCTGTGCCTGCCTCAATCCCGACTACAGGTCATCGTCCCCAACCCACCACGAGGACGAAGATGTCGAAGTCAGGCGGCGGCGCTGGTCCAGGCCTCCAGGGGGACCGGATCGTCCTCCGACGACCTCGGCTTCCTTTTCCTCAACACCTCAGCCGCCTGGGGCACGGGAGATAGCAGTTCCGTGCCCCTACACCTGCCCGATCCTCCTACTGCTCCTTGATACGTCCATTTTGCATCATGCTTTTATCTCAATATTTATTGCATTATGGGTTGTTATTACACATTATATCTCAATACTTATGGCTATTCTCTCTTATTTTACAAGGTTTACCATGAAGAGGGGGAATGCCGGCAACTGGAATTCTGGCTGGAAAAGGAGCAAACATTGGAAACCTATTCTGCACTGCTCCAAAAATCATGAAACTCCACGAAACTTATTTTTGGAATTAATAAGAATTATTGAGCGGAAGAAACACCTCAGGGGCCCCACACCCTAGCCAGGAGGATGGGGGCGCGCCCACCCCTACTCGGTGCGCCCCCCTGTGTCATGGGCACCCTGGTGCCCACCCGGTGTCCATCTTCTGCTATATGAAGGCTTTTACCCTAGAAAAAAATCGTGGGCAAGCTTACGGGACAAAACTCCACCGCCACGAGGCGGAACCTTGGCGGAACTAATCTAGAGCTCCGGCGGAGCTATTCTGTCGGGGAAACTTCCCTCCGGGAGGGGGGAAAACATCATCATCGTCATCACCAACGATTCTCTCATCGGGAGGGGGTCAATCTCCATCAACATCTTCACCAGCACCATCTCCTCTCAAAATCCTAGTTCATCTCTTGTATCCAATTTTGTATCAAAACCACAAATTGGTACCTGTGGGTTGCTAGTAGTGTTGATTACTCCTTGTAGTTGATGCTAATTGGTTTACTTGGTGGAAGATCATATATTCAGATCCTTAATGCATATTATTACTCCTCTGATTATGAACATGAATATGCTTTGTGAGTAGTTACATTTGTTTCCGAGGACATGGGTGAAGTATTGCTATTAGTAGTCATGTGAATTTGGAATTCGTTCGATATTTTGATGAGATGTATGTTGTCTTTTTCTCTAATGGTGTTATGTGAACGTGACTACATGACACTTCACCATTATTTGGGCCTAGAGGAAGGCATTGAGAAGTAATAAGTAGATGATGGGTTGCTAGAATGACAGAAGCTTAAACCCTAATTTATGCGTTGCTTCGTAAGGGGTTGATTTGGATCAATATGTTTAATGTTGTGGTTAGGTTTACCTTAATACTTTTTTTGTATTTGCCGATGCTTGCAATAGGGGTTAATCATAAGTGGGATGCTTGTCCAAGTAAGGGCAGTACCCAAGCACAGGTCCACCCACATATCAAATTATCAAAGTACCGAACGCGAATAATATGAGTGTGATGAAAACTAGCTTGACGATAATTCTCATGTGTCCTCGGGAGCTCTTTTCTCATTATAAGAAATTGTCCAGGCTTGTCCTTTGCTACAAAAAGGATTGGGCCACCTTGCTGCACTTTATTTACTTTCATTGCTTGTTACTCGTTACAATTTATCTTATCACAAAACTATCTATTACCTACAATTTTAGTGCTTGCAGAGAAAACTTTACTGAAAACCGCTTATCATTTCCTCCTGCTCCTCGTTGGGTTCGACACTCTTACTTATCGAAAGGACTACGATAGATCCCCTATACTTGTGGGTCATCACTCCTCACGCTGCTTTTCCCCTCCCCCGCCCCCGACAGTGCCGCCTCACTGTCCCCGCTCGCGGCCACCTCCAACGCATCCTACCACACCTACGCATTCGCGGACCGCGAGCCGGTGCCCGCCCTAGATCCCACCTTCTTCGACGATGTCATCGACGTTGTTGTCGATAAGTACGGTTGGGACCCCGACGCCGAGGGCTGGGTCTGGCCGCTCGACGCCGATGGCGCGCTCGTCGGCGCCGTGCAGCGCTACGAGTTTCCCGCCCGCATGAGGCGCCGCGGTCACGCTGGCGTGGGCCTCCGACAGGGCCGTTGACTGGAGCCACCCCGACGCCCCCGTAGTGAAAGGTGGTCGGGCCCACGGGGTCGACTTCGTCACCGGCTCCGGCGCCCTGGCGTTCGGCTCCGGCGTCAGGGTCCGTGACATGGTAGGGCCGTTCGAGCTGGTGGTCTCCGATGGCGCTGGCGGGGGCCGCATAGAGCTCCAGTTGCCGTCGATGAGTACTGTTTGCCTTTTATTGTTGCTTCAGATTTTTTGCTTCTGCTTGCTTGCTACGCTCCTGAAGTTGTGTGCTTGTAAGATGATGCAGTTACTACAATTAGTGAATGGTCTAGCTGCTGCTTACCACTTTCCTGTTTGTGACTTTGAATTGATTAGGGTTGTTGTAGTGTCCGCAAAGTTTCACCGCCCGTTGATTAGAATGTATGTTCCGGGAGTCCACGCATCTATCACTGGCAAATTAAAAAGGCATGAACGCACTAAACAGAAATTCTGTGTAGATGATTCTTGTATATGGCAGTGGCACACGCGTCGGTTGATGAAGCCGCTGCAGCCGGAAGGCCCTCTCATTGCTATGCTAATGAGTATCACGACGGACATGGCCCCCACCTCAATGCCTCCCTGTCGGCGGCGAGGTCTGACCGGATCCGCACAACCCACAATATTAGTAGAGAAAAGGAATAGCTTGATTGTTCTATGACTCTGTCGTGGATAGGTAATTTGCATCAGAGGTCTATAGGACCTCCGCCGTTAGTTTCCCATTAGAAAATTGAGTTACTAAAGTAAGGAAGATGTCCAAAGAGAGGTAATTGATGGCATGATATCCATCTGAAGATCCTCATCACTGAAGTAGTATTCCACCAGTCCACCTGCAGTTTTGGAACATAAACACGGCATCAAAGTGCTACCTGGCACCAAATAAAGAGTTCGGGTCAGGGAGTTATACTGCAGCTAAGCAATATAATCTGAATTTCAAAGTTTGAGGAGGATTTCGGTGTTTCTAAAGAAAAGAAAGGGACAAGGATCGATGCTATAAGATTGCTGAAAGACTCATTGACATGTATCATGAATCGGGTGCAGTATGCTTTCTACCCGTCTTTTCCTTATTGACTAAACCTTAGTAAATGATTATTTCCAGTTTTCTCATGTAACCTGAACTGCTACTAGTTTGGATTTCAGTTCAGCAAGCTGCGACACACATGGTCTGACTCCATGTCATCCTACCTGCTTCAGGGCCCTCTACTTCTTCCCCCTAGATTGCCATTATGATTAAATAATCTGACGAGGGTTATTTAATTGGTGACCTCCACCTCTCCACTTCCCCTGTAAGGACCTCCTTGATCTTCTACCTAGCCAAATCCAAATCCTAGCAAATACACTTCAGAGCAAGGTACTGTTGTAGACCTCCTTCCAATCCGTGATGACCCCTAACCAATACATGTGCAGGCATTGTCCATTGCTATTTAATACACTTTAGAGCAAGGTATCAAAAATAGTATGTGCATGTTGCATAGAGATGTTATTTGGCATGCATGAATTCTAATTTAAGCTTAAAGTTAGGCATGTCTAATCTCACACACCACAGAATTTCTTTACTGTTCACTACATCTTTTATCTCCAATTTGGATAGAATCCAAGTGATAACTCTTTAGTCTGATTTATCTTCAAAAGTTTGCTAGAGGCTATAGATGACCTTCTGGGTTTTCTTTAATAATTTTTTGGAGTGCAAGAGTATGAACTTGTTTCCCCATCAGGGCATGTATTTTATTTTATTTGATAGATTCTATAGTCATGTACTTCCGTTTCATGTTTCCATGTTTGCCATTATATATGCCTCTCTTACTGAGCTCTATTTGGATGAACTTTTGTTGTTGTTGTTGGAAATATGAGCAAATTACTACGAGATTTAATCCGAATAAACAGAAGATAAATCATGACTACAGTAGCAGAGATTGAACTAATCATGCAAACTAGCATAGCAGATGAACAGATCACATCTAGGGCACATACTAGAAACATGAATTCTACCACGATCTCGAACAGGAAAGATAGAATCACATACGGTGCAGCGGAAGCAGCACCGCCGGCGTTGACGTTGTCGCCCATGTCGTCGAGGATGAGGTTGCCGAGGTCGGGGAAGAAGTCGTCGTTTGCGAAGTCGTCGCTGCCAGCAGTCGCGCGAGTGCGCTCCCCAAAAACCCGATCGCCCCTCTCCCGTACAGGATCACGAGAGGCGGGGTTCCGGAGGCCTGCTGTCCCTTCTCTCGATGCACGCCGAAAGGAGGGATGGAGAAGACTTGCTTGGCGGCGCAATGATCTGGAGCGGTGGTGAGAAACCATACGAAGCGACGGCGGCTAGGGTAGACGTCTGCCTGACTATATAGTGCGGGTCGGGTAGGTCGTGGGAGTAAACCCCACGTCTGAGTCGTCACGATCCAAAAGAATCGGAAATGCTTCAGTAATTAACGCGTCCGTTAATTATTAATTAGTGACTCATTAATTTTTCCCGAGCAGCAAAAATATAGACAACGTGCATAGCTCTGTCCTCGCCTCGGCTCAATCCCGCAACCCGCGACGCGGCGCGTCGTGACGAGGCGTGGCGTGGCGTGGCGTGGCGAGGCGAGCGAGGAGGAGGAGTGCGCGTGTAGGTCTCCTCTTCCCATGCTCATACAAGTGGTAGGAGAGCTCACCTTATAAAGAGGTGCAACTCTCTCTCAACTTATGAGGTGGGACTAAACTTTAGCCTCACTCACTCCACTCACATGTGTGCATGAATGGGCCAAGAGAATTTCAGAATTTTAGTTGGGCTTTGGGCCAAAAGCCCACTAGCAAATTCCAACAATCCCCCACAAAGTCTCATTGGCACATTTCACCATTTGGTTCCAAAACATTGTTTATATACCGGTGCTTAGTGGAGACTGTGAAGTTGAACTTCCACTTAGAGATTTATGCTACACTAGATCACAACTTGAATAGTGGACTATGCCTTGAACTACAAGTTTTCTGCGAGACTAGTTTCACACAAATTCTTGACCGGTACTGGGCTGCCGCAAGGCTTCCCCGCGGGTGGAGCGTATACGTCGTACTCCATGGCCTTTCATGAATTTATTAGAGAGCACCCACTTCTCACAGACTGCGACGTTAACAATCAAATTCATATAGGTGTGTTCCTCAGGAGATGCTCTGCAGGACAACATCTCTGCTTACTCAAATAAGCCACTTGGAACACATTAAGATAGATATCAACCTACCATGCAGATCAGGAGAGTATTGCATCTTCACGGAGTGGGATAGTTAAAATAAGGATACTCTCCTCTCAGCTGACCAACAGCTTGTCTCCCACTTCTACTTCACGGGATCTCCGATCACATAGAGTGGGTTACCACTATGGACAACTCATGCGGTGGGTCTCAAACCCATCTCCATCGATGCATTATCTATCACATTACGTGATAGACCCTTTGTGAAGGGATCTGCCAAGTTTTTCGACGTTTGGATATAATCCAACGTAATAACTCCGGAGTTTCTCAGTTTCCTGATAGATTTTAATCTCCTCTTCACATGCCTTGAGGACTTCATATTGTCCTTAGAACTGTTTATCTTGACGATCACAGTTTGATTATCACAGTTCATCAGGATAGGGGGTATTGGTTTTTCAACCATAGGTAAGTCCATCAATAGCTCACGAAGCCACTCTGCTTCAACATTGGCAGTGTCTAATGTTGTGAGTTCTGCTTCCATAGTTGACCTCGTTAAGATGGTCTGCTTGCAAGACTTCCAGGAAACAGCGCCACCACCAAGTGTAAAAACATAACCACAGTGGCCTTAATCTCGCCAGCATCAGATATCCAGTTCGAGTCACTATAACCCTCCAGTACCCTTGGATACCCGGTGTAGTGAATCCCATAGCTCGCAGTGCCCTTCAAGTAGCGCATAACTCTCTCAAGCGCACGCCAATGATCATCTCCCGGTTTTGACACAAACCGACTCAGCTTGCTCACAGCAAAAGAGATGTCAGGCCTCGTGGCACTCGCCAAATACATAAGCGAGCCAATAATCTGAGAATACCTCAGTTGATCTCTAGCGATCCGTCGATTCTTTCGAAGCAACACACTAGCATCATATGGAGTTGGAGAAGGCGTGCAGTCGCTATACCCAAAACGACTCAAGACCTTTTCCACATAGTGAGACTGAAGCAGTGTGATCCCACCATTCTCATCTCTCAACAGCTTGATGTTTAAGATAACATCAGCTACTCCTAGATCCTTCATCTCAAAACAGCGAGATAAGAAATTCTTAACCTCCTTGATTAAATTTTGGTTCCAAAGATCAATATGTCATCAACATACAGACAAAGAATAACTCCTTCCCCCCACCATGGCGATAGTACACACACTTGTCACCATCATTTACTACAAAGCCGGCAGCAGTTAATGTTCGTTCGAACTTCTCATGCCACTCCTTAGGAGCTTGTTTAAGGCCATATAAAGACTTTAACAACTTGCACACCTTTCCTTCCTGACCAGGTACTACAAAACCATCTGGCTGATCCATGTAAATTTCCTCCTTCAACTCTCCATTGAGGAAAGCCGTCTTAACGTCCATTTGATGAACGAGAAGACCATGTGAGGCAGCCAGTGATAGTAGCACCCGAATTGTGGTCAGTCTAGCCACGGGTGAGTAAGTATCAAAGAAGTCTTCACCTTCTTTCTGGGTATAACCCTTAGCCACAAGCCGTGCCTTGTACTTTTCAATCGTACCATCAGGTCTAAGTTTCTTCTTGAACACCCACTTACATCCTACAGGTTTGCACCCATAAGGACGGTCAGTGATCTTCCAGGTCCCGTTAGCTAAGATGGAATCCATCTCGCTACGAACAGCTTCCTTCCAGTAGTCAGCATCAGGAGATGCATAGGCTTATGAAATAGTCCTGGGTGTGTCATCCACAAGGTACACAATGAAATCATCACCAAAGGACTTTGCAGTCCTCTGTCTCTTACTCCTTACACGAGTTTCATTGTCACCCTCAACGGGATTCTCAACGTGTTCCATCGCGATGGTGGGTTCAGGAATTACAGTGAGTTCCTCACTAGATGGAATAGGTATCTCCTGATTTGATGAACTTGACATATCCTTCATAGGAAATATGTCCTCAAAGAAAGTTGCATCATTAGACTCCATAATCGTACCAACATGCATGTCAAATACCTCAGATTTTATTATCAAAAATCTATAGCCAATGCTATGAAAAGCATAGCCCAGAAGAACACAATCCACGTTTTTTGGTCCAAGCTTGCGCTTCTTGGGAATTGGTATATTGACTTTCGCCAAACAACCCCAAGAACGTAGGTAAGAGAGTTTCAACCTTTTCCTTTCCCATTCCTCAAATGGAGTCATGGTCATATGCTTTGTGGGAACTCGGTTTACGACATGACACGCGGTCATTAGTGCCTCCCCCCACCATTCCTTGGAAAGACCCGATGTGTCTAACATGGCATTAACCAAATCAGTTAGAGTTCGGTTCTTTCTTTCGGCCACCCTATTAGACTGAGGTGAGTAGGGAGGCGTCCTCTCATGGATTATACCACGTTCCGCACAAAACAGATCAAATTCATTGGAAAAATATTCTCCACCACGATCGGACCTAAGCCGTTTAATTTTTCGATCAAGTTGGTTCTCTGCCTCAGCTTTATAGTTTTTGAAGAAAGTTAAAGCCTCATCTTTTGATTTCAGAAGATACACATAACAATATCTAGTGGAGTCATCAACCAACGTCATGAAGTATCTCTTTCCACCTTTTGTCAACACGCCATTCATCTCACAGAGATCAGAATGTATAAGCTCTAGTGGCGCCAAGTCTCTTGCCTCTGCAGTCTTATGGGACTTGCGAGGTTGTTTAGCTTGCACACATACTTGGCACTTAGAGCCTTTGACAGTAGAGATTTTCGGAATTAAATTCATATTGGCTAGCCGCTTCATGCAACCAAAGTTAATATGAGTCGTGCATGCCAAATATCTGACTCATTATTGTGGCAAACATTATTAATAACTTTAGTGCAAATATCTGACAAAGATAGGCGGAACAAGCCTCCGCACTCATAGCCTTTTCCAACAAATTGTCCGCACTTGGAAATTACAACTTTATTGGACTCAAAAACCAACTTAAAACCATCTCGACATAAACGGGAACCGCTAACGAGATTTTTATTGATGGACGACACATGATGAACGTTCTTCAGACGCACGGTCTTCCCCGAAGTAAACTTCAGATCGACCGTACCAACACCTCGAACGATGGCATGTGACCCATTCCCCATCAGCACGGGAGAAGTCCCTGTGGCCTGGTAAGAAGAAAACATGGAGGCGTCAGCACAAACATGTACATTGGCACCGGTGTCAATTAACCAATCAGGGGATTCAAATACTGAAAGGATGGTAGGAAAAATACCGTACCCTGATTCCTTCATATCAGTATCATCGATGACAACATTAGCGGACTTGCCGCCCTTCTCATGTTCGCGCTCCTCAAAACGGTTAGGACACTTCGGAGCCCAGTGATTAGGATCACCGCAGACATGGCAAAGTCCCTTCCCCTTCTTATGAGAATTCTTCTTGAAGTTGGTAGAATGCGATGGCTTGTTCTTTGTATCAAACTTGCCTTTCTTCTGAGTTTTGTTCTTGTTGTTTTTGAACTTATTGGGCTGGAAGTTCTTCTTCTGTACCATGTGGGCACTAGAAGCTCCCTCGGCAACTCGAGCACGTGTGTCCTTTGCTCTCACCTTCTCTTCAACATCAAGAGTACCAATGAGATCCGCAACGGAAAACTCCTGTCTCTTGTGTTTCAGGGAAGTAGCAAAATTGTTCCATGAAGGTGGAAGCTTGGCAATAATGCCTCCGGCCACAAATTTGTCCGGCAACACACACATGAAGTGCTCAAGTTCTTTTGCGAGCAACTGTATCTCATGAGCCTGCTGTACAACAGAGCGCTCATCAGTCATCTCGTAGTCATAGAATTGCTCCATGACGTACAACTCGCTACCGGCGTCCGAGGCACCAAACTTGGCCTCGAGCGCAGCCCACATGTCCTTGCCGTTGTCAAACGACATATACGAATCCACAATAGAGTCATCAAGAACACCCAGAAGAGCGCCTTTAAAGAGAGTATCGATCTTCTCAAAAGCTTCGAGCTGTGCTGGATTAAGATCGCCCTCAGGCTTGCCCTTAGTGGCGTCATAGTAGCCCATGGTCTGAAACCAGTAGACTGCTCTCGTGCGCCACCTCTTATATTGCGCCCCCTTAAAGGCAGGCGGCTTCAGATGCGCAGTAAAACCACTCGGAGTAAATTGCCTATAATCAAGTTTTTGGATTGTTGGAAATATGAGCAAATTACTACGAGATTTAATCCGAATAAATAGAAGATAAATCATGACTACAGTAGCAGAGATTGAACTAATCATGCAAACTAGCATAGCAGATGAACATATCACATCTAGGGCACATACTAGAAACATGAATTCTACCACGATCTCGAACAGGAAAGATAGAATCACATATGGTGCAGCGGGAGCAGCACCGCCGGCGTTGACGTTGTCGCCCATGTCGTCGAGGATGAGGTTGCCGAGGTCGGGGAAGAAGTCGTCGCTCGCGAAGTCGTCACTGCCAGCAGTCGCGCGAGTGCGCTCCCCAAAAACCTGATTGCCCCTCTCCCGTACAGGATCACGAGAGGCGGGGTTCCGGAGGCCTGTTGGCCCTTCTCTCGATGCACGCCGAAAGGAGGGATGGAGAAGACTTGCTTGACGGCGCAATGATCTGGAGCGGTGGTGAGAAACCATACGAAGCGGACGCTTCACCCGAGCAGCAAAAATATAGACAACATGCATAGCTCTGTCCTCGCCTCGGCTCAATCCCGCAACCCGCCACGCGACGCGTCGTGACGAGGCGTGGCGTGGCGTGGCGTGGCGAGGCGAGCGAGGAGGAGGAGCGCGCGTGTAGGTCTCCTCTTCTCATGCTCATACAAGTGGTAGGAGAGCTCACCTTATAAAGAGGTGCGACTCTCTCTCAACTTATGAGGTGGGACTAAACTTTAACCTCACTCACTCCACTCACATGTGTGCATGAATGGGCCAAGAGAATTTCAGAATTTTAGTTGGGCTTTGGGCCAAAAGCCCACTAGCAAATTCCAACAGTTGTGTGATGTGGCTACATGGGTATGTCTGACCTGGTTTGAGATGTTCTTTTATGCTGACTCAAGTACTCAGCTACGTGTGGTCAGTGATAACAATCGACGGAATCTCTGTTAAAAAGTATTAGTAATTACTAGCAGCATTCCATAATTTATATAGGGTTGTCCTGTTATCGCAACCTAGGAAGAACAAACAGGGTCGATCGTCACAACAGATAAAGACATTGTTGAGCCTTACCTTTTGCAAGTTGCCTTATTTCTGCTTCTTTCAGAGGAAAGATAGCAATTTCAGTCATTACAGTCCTGTTGCACGAACACTGCTAGATCGCAGCGCGTTGAGATCGTAATTGCTACACTCAAAGGTTACTTTGACCTTATTTCTGACGTTTGCAAAAATTATATGAAAAAATGTTACATAATGGCACGTGGAGCAATTTATACTTAATATTTTACCCGGTGCAACGCACGGGCATTTGTACTAGTAATAATAATTATTGTTATTATTATTAATATAATGTCACATCCCTAGCTTTACCTTGGCCTTGTACTAGCTTGGTTGTTGCATCATGTTTAAATTCAAATGAAATTTGAATTGGGGAATTTTCAAAGCCTCGGAATCCTTTTAAAAATGATCAAGATAAAATCGCTTCAAATAAGTCCAAGAAAATGTTCCTGTTATCCTCTGGAAATATTGGCAAGAGGTAAAATCCAAACCAATATTTTTGGTGTCTCAGAAACATTTAATTTGGGCATTTAAATTAAATCAATAATTATTTGAATTGGATTTATATCTACTATTAAATAAACATAGGTCCAATAATTCTGAAATATTTTGTGGAGCATTGTTTTAATTCTTTTAGCTCCTAAAAATATTGTCAGAAGCAAAATAAATTGAATTGGTTTCAAAACCAAATTCAAAACAAACCTGCAAAATAGAAAACTGAAATAATTAGAAAAAGGAGAGAGAGTCTTACCTGGCCCCTTACCTGGCTGGCCCAGTGGACAGCCCAGCCCACTGGCCTGGTGCCAGTCGTCCTCTACCTCTGCCAGTAGGCAGAGGAGGGAGACAGCGCACGCGCGCGCCGTGGCGACACGCCACCTCCCTGCCTGCCTGCGTCCCTCGCCACCGCGACGCCTCGGGCCTTCTCTTCGGCGCCGCCTCGAACCCCTGGACCCCCTCACTCGTCCCCTTCGTCTCTCCTTCGCCTCTCCCTCTCGCACACCCGAACGCCTCCGCCGCCGCCGCTCGCCACCACCACGGACACCGCCATCCCGGCGACACCCTGAGGTTCCCAAGAGCTCCGACTAGTACCCCTATTCCTCCTCGTCGAGCTGTGCAACGCCGGACGCTCCCGAGCATCTCCACGCCGTCATCTTCAACCTCCCGACGCCGGAGATCTCCATCGCCGCCCCGACTGCTCCGGCCTCTCCCCGAGCCCACTGACCAACCCTGCGGAACCGCTGTGAGCTCCTCTGCCGTTCGCCCCTTTTTCCCGTCGCTCCGCACGTTCCCTAGCGCTAGCGCTGCCGTGCCCGAAGCTCGCCGCCGCCGTGCCTCATCGCCGGCGTGGCTAGAGCCACCACAGCTCGAATCCGAGCACACCGCTGTGCTCAGAGAACTCCCAGGAGCCCGTAGCGCCCACCAGCCCCTCCTCCCATGCACCATAGCGTCAACCCCGCAATCACCCGAACTCCGGCACCGCCGCGAGCGCACTTCCGGTGAGCTCCGGCGCCCCCGCCACCACCCTCCTGCTCCTTTGGATACGGGAGAGCACGGGCTACGCCCCAGTGGTCTCCGCGAGTCCAGCCGCCGCCTGTAGCTCAAATCCGGCGAGCCTCCGTCGTTGTTTAGGTCGCCGGCGGGTTAACTCCGGCCGTGCCGACGTGGCACCGTAATTAGTGGCTAATGATGCCACTAACTAACCCCCCCCCCTCTCACTGACTACTGGGGCCACGCCCCTAACTAACACTAGTTTAATTTCTGTTTAATATTATCTAATCACTGTGGACCCACACGTCAGAGTTGACCATGATGACGTGGATGTTGACCTGACCCCACCTGTCAGTGAGCTAACAGCCCTGTGTCACTGACGTGTGGCCCCCACACGTCAGGTTTGACCCTGACCGACCCCTGTTGACTTGCTGACGTCACGGTGACGCACTGCTGACGCAGTAAATGTGTCTGGAATTTAGATAATTCTTAAATGATTTATTAATTCCAGAAAATAGCTAAAACTTCAATAAATCATAGAAAATTAACCGTAACTCCAAATTAAATAATTTATATATGAAAAATTATCAGAAAAATTCAAGGAATCCATCTGTACCATTTTCATGCATGTTAGAACAACTTATAGATGCTGTTTAGCACAAATCATATAAAGGGCATTTAAATAATCACATATGGAGTTTGAATTTGAATCTTGTATTCAAACCAACTTCATTTAATCTGTTGCTAGTTGCATTAGCCCAAAACACATTCATTTTGCCATGTCATGATCATGCATCATATTGTGCATTGCATTGATTGTGTTCCCTTCTGTGTTGCCGGTATTTGTCCCCTCTCGATAGACGTGATACCGATGATGCGATCGTTGACACTGATGAAGACTCAATGTTATCTTCAGAAGTGCCAGGCAAGCAAAACCCCCTTGTTCATTCCGATACAATCCTACTCTCTCGCTCCTGCTCTCTTTTACTGCATTAGGACAACAACGATTCATCTGTTACTTGCTGCGGTAGCTGAACCCCTTTATCCTTTGCATGACCTGTCATTCCACAGTAAATAGATGAAACCCACTAGTATGAGTAGGAGTTGTTTGAGCCCTGATGTGCCTACTCATTCATGCTTGTTTGTCATGCCTGCTACTGCTTAGAGTTGAGTCAGGTCTGATTCATCGGGGATGAATTAGAGGTGTGTGAACATGTCCTACTGTGTGTGAGCTAAGTGGTGAACACGATTTGGTAAAGGTAGCGGTGAGAGGCCATGTAGGAGTACATGGTGGGTTGTCTCATTGAAGCCGTCCTTAGGAACTGAGTTCTGTGTTTGTGATCCATGATTCAGCTACTACCATGCATTGGGCCCTGAAATATGACCCCGCTCGACTTCTTATTCACCCTTGTCCTCTGTCCAGGAGTTGCAAGTAGTTTCTGGTGTTTGTAGTATGCTGGAGGCCGTGGACAGCGCTGACCGTAGGGGTGGGCTGTGATGCGGTAGGCACGTGGCCGGGTATACCGGGCGCCCGTTTGGTGTCACGAAACCCTGTTCACATCGTTTGGGGCTGTGAGCGAAACTCCGGCCGGATCTCCTCATGGATGGAACCCGAATAGGCGATAAACCTGGACTAGAGACTTGAGTGTTTAGGTAGGTCGTGGTCTACACCCACGTTGGCTTTCGCTTGAAGTCTGCCGAGCACATGTCGTGTGCAGACGCTAAGTGGTGGAAACATGTATGAAGAAGTACACCCCTGCAGGGTTAACATCATCTATTCGAATAGCCGTGTCCGCGGTAAAGGACTTCTGGGTTGCTTATATCAGTTCATAGACAAGTGAAAGTGGATACTCTAAAATACGCAAGATAAGCGTGAGTGCTATGGATGGCGTTCTCGTAGGGAGACGGGAGCGGATCCATAGTGGCGTATTGGTTGGTGAATATGTGGACTCGTGTGCGCCACCTCAAAAGAGTTACTTGCAGTCGTAGTTCAGGATAGCCACCGAGTCAAAGCTGGCTTGCTGCAGTCAAACTCCACCATCCCCTTGTTGAAAATGATGCATATGTAGTTAGTTCTGATGTAAGTCTTGCTGGGTACATTTGTACTCACGTTTGCCTATTTTATGTTTTGCAGAGAGACTTCAGTCTCACTAGTAGTTCCACGTGGACTTCGACGTTTAGCTTGTTACCTCAGCTACGATCTTGTGCCCTCGGCAGGATCTGATAGATAGTCAGGCTTCTCAGCCTTTTTCATTTATAGATGTCTGTACCCAGACATGATAGCTTCCGCTTGTGCTTTGATTTGTATGCTCTGAATGTTGGGTCATGAGACTCATGTTTGTAATATCTCGCTCCTCGGAGCCTATTGAATAAATTACTTGAGTCGTAGAGTCATGTTGTGATGCCATGTTGTATTTGCACATATCGAGCATATTGTGTGTATGTTATTTAAATGCTTGGTATGTGTGGGATCTGACCATCTAGTTGTTTATCTTTAGTAGCCTCTCTTACGGGGAAATGTCTCCTAGTGTTTCCACCGAGCCATGGTAGCTTGCTACTGCTCCGGAACACTTAGGCTGGCCGGCATGTGTCCTTCTTCGTTCCTGTGTCTGTCCCTTCGGGGAAATGTCACGCGATGAATACCGGAGTCATGTTAGCCCGCTACAGCCCGGTTCACCGGAGTCCTGCTAGCCCAGTGCTACAGCCTGGATTCACTCGCTGATGACCGACACGTTCGATGCTGGGTCATGAATGCCTGTCCCTGTAAGTCTGTGCCACTTTGGGTTTACGACTAGCCATGTCAGCCCGGGCTCCTTATCATATGGATGCTAGCGACACTGTCATATACGTGTGCCAAAAGGCGCAAACGGTCCCGGGCTAAGGTAAGGCGACACCCGTGGGAATACCGTGCGTGAGGCCGCAAAGTGATATGAGGTGTTACATGCTAGATCGATGTGGCATTGAGTCGGGGTCCTGACAGCGTTGGTATCAGAGCGTGACTGCCTGTAGGATTACCAAGCCAAACTGGTCGATGTTGAGTCTAGAAATTCTTTAGTTATGTAAGGGAATTGATTGTGGGATGGAACGTAAGGCTCTTTTTACTCCTTATACCTCATGGCTTTCTGATTTGAGTCATCATCTTCTCTTCTACGGGGATTAAGAACTAGGCTATCTCTTCTTTCTATTAGGATCACATGTTATTAATCTGCAGACTTGTAGGATTGATGGTTCTAAGCCTCAGTTCAGTCCCTACTATCTCCGTATGTTAATTGTTGATCTCGAAACCTTGATATTGTGCTTCTGAGTGGTTATGCCACCATTTTGTGAATGTCTCAAATCTCTTCTGAGCATTTACAGCCGTTATGCTGTCCGAGTCATCCCAGGTTTCTGAACAGTCTGATGCATTTGCAAATCCCTTCCTTCCGTTCCTGATGTCCTTTTGGGCCAGATTAAGCACACTAATCAGTGAGTTGAGGTACTTTATTGCCTTGACATATATGTTGGAGCTGGTATTATGACCCTAGGTGTCTTAGGGGATCATCTAGTAATTTAGCCATGATTGTGTCCCAGTGTGATGATTCTGGCCATCATTCTCGCAAGCATCCCTTGATGCCACTTAGTTAGTAGGTATTCCATTCCGGGGTTCTTGAACCCGAGATTCACTCTACCCACTTCATGTTGATAGTAATTGCTAGTGCCTTTAGGATATTAGCAACCTTTACGATAGTCCTCGAGGTCCGTGGTATATCGTTCTTCCAAATACCATGAACCATTCTTGGCAGGAGTTCTTCTGAACCAAAAGATGGCAACAAGAGTGCTCTCGATGAGTTCTCCATGCTATATTGTGACTCTGCCAGCTCAACCTTTCTGCATGGGTTATCCGGAAGAATTATGTTGAACTTGGTTCGACATACTAATCTATGCATCCACAACTCAGAAAGTTATATGTTCCTTTGAGTTGTCCCTCTTTAGTTGTCTACTAACCTTCGTCTATCAATTGATAGTCAAGATTATGTGTGCATTCGTTCATCGATGTCTATTACTCTTGTGGTCTGTCAAGCCATTCTATTCCGGAATGACTAGGAGAAACAAACTCCAGTACCTCATCCATATCTAGGATTGGGTCAAAGCAATTGTGCTCCGCAGATCAAAATGCCAGCCCAGCTTTTGATTCTGTTCTACCCTGAAGTATTACCGTCTTTATGTCAGGATTTTCATGAGGATTGCACCGGCTCTTGTGAATTCTTGATGTAGTGATACTTCTCACCATCATTATTCATCCCTCGGTTCCGTATTGTCGCAACTGGAATGCCGACAAATGAATCGTGATGTGTGAATTCAATACTCCTAGCAACCTTGTTGCTTGGTAGTTAATGGATAATAACCTCATTCTTAGCATGTTGATTTTTGAATCATCGCCCTAAGGTTGATTGTGCTACCTAGTCCTTATTTCCTGGTGCACTCTTTGATTGATGAGTTAGGATTTTGTCAAGTCCTCGCTCATTTGATCATATCATCTTGCCCTGAAAAGCAAGATTGTTCTCGAGCTTAGTAACATATCGGTGGTTCGTGATTTTCCGAAGATCTTCTCGGGAGTATTACCAGGTTGTCACCTGACCGCTATGTTGAGCTCGTGATCAAGTTGGTTTCTTGTAAACCACCCTTTCTCCAAGAATCGGTGTTAGATATCCCTGAGCTAGTTGGTTAAGCTAGACAACAACTTGGAGAGTTGGAAGATAAAAGCTTGCCTGACTTAGTTCGTTCCAAAGGGATATTCTTGTGTGGTGTGTGTAGAAGAAAGATGATATCTTCATCGATTGGTCCTTGTGATAAATTGTTGGATCTATTATCTTACCCAAACCTTTGATTGAGTATGGGCTATCGTCAAATCAAATCAGAACCAACGATATTCGTAATGTTGTCTTACTCGTGGTTTTTCCTCAAGCATACACCATTATATTCTTGGTCTGACCAATGCTATCACCGTGTTCACATGATGGTGGAAGTCCAGTGATATGGAAATTCCGATGAATTGCTGTTGAGCCCATCAGTAGCATTTTGTCTTCCCCCATGAGTCATGTTGAACATTAAGTTAGTGTTGGAAACTTTGAAAGCATTTTCTTCATGCTAGCCCATGAAGTACTTGTTTGATGAAAGGAGTGACTTCCTTTGATTCACGTGCATTTTGATGTAAGTTGCCGTCGTGAATTCGAGAAAGTTTGTTTTTGCTCTTTTGGAATCATCCCAAGTCGGTCATGCACGTGCGAAGAATTCTGTGGTCTGTTAGACTGATCATCTTCATTCCATATGTGTCCCGAGCACACCAAGCCACTGATTGAATTGTTCAAGGAAAAGGAGTTGCCGTGCAAATACTAGTTTATGCACAAGATTCCTATGTCCTCAATGATGGTTCCCTACCAGAACTCGGTAGTGTTCTATTGTAAGACTACCATGTGATCATGTTTGTATGAGACAGCGTGATCACACATGTGTAGCAGAACCAGCTCATGTTTTGGAGCTTGCTATCGTAGTTCATTTCCCGAGAATCTCGCAACGTCATCTCGTCGATTTGTGTTGCAAACTTTCATTTTTCTGCCTAGACTCGATGAGTCTAGAATATCCTGACACCAACCAGATCTGAATCTCAGGCAGATATGATGGTTGGAACATTTCCCAAGAACTATAATATTGGTCCCTCGATAACCGGTAAAGTGAATGTCGTGGCCAACACACCCAGCCGGAAGACCTATCATTGTAGTATCTTGTTTGAGGAAGTTGGCCACCTCCCCATAAGGATTTCGTAGGATTTACCTCCGTAACTGTTCCTTATGGATTCTATTGCTCCCGAAGTCCGACCTTTTACTTGATGTCCTAGATACCAGACCATTTCTATGGATGGGTTACACTAGCAAATCAAGGAGAACATTAGAAGCGGAGTGCTAAATGTCTCTCGGTCGATCATCCAGATTTTGTTCCTTGGCTTCGCCAAGGGTGAAATCTGAGAAGGTGTTATCTTCCTTTGCATCTGCATCATTCATCATGGTAGCAAGTTGTGTTGCCAGGATCCTTGACACGGATGTTGATAAAACCTTGATGATTATGGAAATGCTCAAGTTCTTGAGAGCACGCACAAGCGCTACGTGTTATCATCGGCACTAACTGGGTTTGCTCTCAGTTTCCTCGGCAATGCTATGATCTTTTCAAACAGTGAATTCACTCTTTATTGTTGGGTTCTTCCCCAGTTACCAGAATCATTCCCAGCATTTGCATTTTGTTCCCAGCTTGCACCGCCAATGTGTCATTCTACCATGGGTCTCCTCCATTTCCGGTGATAAGCAAAATCATCCATTACGTTGTCTTCAACAAGGTAATCCACATCATCCAAGTTTGAGTATGCCATTCTACCGAACCCCTCTAAATGATCAATCATGATTTGCCTTAAGCTGGTATAAAGAGTCTCAGTGATCTCTATATCAAAGGTAATTCTTTTTGCCACTTAAGATATTTCTACGAGTCACCATTCCTAAGATGTCTCGATGTGGTTTCATGGCAACTCAACTCCTCGCTACGTTGACAATCGTTTACCACCTTTTAAGTGTGGAATTGTTGTCCACCTAGTGAACCTTCGTCATCCGTTTCTTTCCACCCCTCTTGATGTGTATCTCGTGTCTCAACCCGAGAGATGGTTCTATGTCTCATTCCGTGAGTTAATCCTGAGTTGTTCGACCTTCGAGAAGAACCATTCTTTTAGGGTCTCTCTTTTCCTCTCGTTGTCATGTTAGTTGGAGTTCTCAGAGCAAGACCTCGAGACAAAGATGGTGATCAAGTCAACATTTTTATGAAGTGCAACCTGGATCGTGAAGATTATTTTAGTTTGCGTTTCCCTTTTATCTTACCCTACGCTTGAATCTCGGGTCGAGATTCTTGTTTAGTGGGGGTGAGTTGTCACATCCCTAGCTTTACCTTGGCCTTGTACTAGCTTGGTTGTTGCATCATGTTTAAATTCAAATGAAATTTGAATTGGGGAATTTTCAAAGCCTCAGAATCCTTTTAAAAATGATCAAGATAAAATCGCTTCAAATAAGTCCAAGAAAATGTTCCTGTTATCCTCTGGAAATATTGGCAAGAGGTAAAATCCAAACCAATATTTTTGGTGTCTCAGAAACATTTAATTTGGGCATTTGAATTAAATCAATAATTATTTGAATTGGATTTATATCTACTATTAAATAAATATAGGTCCAATAATTCTGAAATATTTTGTGGAGCATTGTTTTAATTCTTTTAGCTCCTAAAAATATTGTCAGAAGCAAAATAAATTGAATTGGTTTCAAAACCAAATTCAAAACAAACCTGCAAAATAGAAAACTGAAATAATTAGAAAAAGGAGAGAGAGTCTTACCTGGCCCCTTACCTGGCTGGCCCAGTGGACAGCCCAGCCCACTGGCCTGGTGCCAGTCGTCCTCTACCTCTGCCAGTAGGCAGAGGAGGGAGACAGCGCACGCGCGCGCCGTGGCGACACGCCACCTCCCTGCCTGCCTGCGTCCCTCGCCACCGCGACACCTCGGGCCTTCTCTTCGGCGCCGCCTCGAACCCCTGGACCCCCTCACTCGTCCCCTTCGTCTCTCCTTCGCCTCTCCCTCTCGCACACCCGAACGCCTCCGCCGCCGCCGCTCGCCACCACCGCGGACACCGCCATCCCGGCAACACCCTGAGGTTCCCAAGAGCTCCGACTAGTACCCCTATTCCTCCTCGTCGAGCTGTGCAACGCCGGACGCTCCCGAGCATCTCCACGCCGTCATCTTCAACCTCCCGACGCCGGAGATCTCCATCGCCGCCCCGACTGCTCCGGCCTCTCCCCGAGCCCACTGACCAACCCTGCGGAACCGCTGTGAGCTCCTCTGCCGTTCGCCCCTTTTTCCCGTCGCTCCGCACGTTCCCTAGCGCTAGCGCTGCCGTGCCCGAAGCTCGCCGCCGCCGTGCCTCATCGCCGGCGTGGCTAGAGCCACCACAGCTCGAATCCGAGCACACCGCTGTGCTCAGAGAACTCCCAGGAGCCCGTAGCGCCCACCAGCCCCTCCTCCCATGCACCATAGCGTCAACCCCGCACTCACCCGAACTCCGGCACCGCCGCGAGCGCACTTCCGACGAGCTCCGGCGCCCCCGCCACCATCCTCCTGCTCCTTTGGATACGAGAGAGCACGGGCTACGCCCCGGTGGTCTCCGCGAGTCCAGCCGCCGCCTGTAGCTCAAGTCCGGCGAGCCTCCGTCGTTGTTTAGGTCGCCGGCGGGTTAACTCCGGCCGTGCCGACGTGGCACCGTAATTAGTGGCTAATGATGCCACTAACTAACCCCCCCCTCTCACTGACTACTGGGGCCACGCCCCTAACTAACACTAGTTTAATTTCTGTTTAATATTATCTAATCACTGTGGACCCACACGTCAGAGTTGACCATGATGACGTGGATGTTGACCTGACCCCACCTGTCAGTGAGTTAACAGCCCTGTGTCACTGACGTGTGGCCCCCACACGTCAGGTTTGACCCTGACCGACCCCTGTTGACTTGCTGACGTCACGGTGACGCACTGCTGACGCAGTAAATGTTTCTGGAATTTAGATAATTCTTAAATGATTTATTAATTCCAGAAAATAGCTAAAACTTCAATAAATCATAGAAAATTAACCGTAACTCCAAATTAAATAATTTATATATGAAAAATTATCAGAAAAATTCAAGGAATCCATCTGTACCATTTTCATGCATGTTAGAACAACTTATAGATGCTGTTTAGCACAAATCATATAAAGGGCATTTAAATAATCACATATGGAGTTTGAATTTGAATCTTGTATTCAAACCAACTTCATTTAATCTGTTGCTAGTTGCATTAGCCCAAAACACATTCATTTTGCCATGTCATGATCATGCATCATATTGTGCATTGCATTGATTGTGTTCCCTTCTGTGTTGCCGGTATTTGTCCCCTCTCGATAGACGTGATACCGATGATGCGATCGTTGACACTGATGAAGACTCAATGTTATCTTCAGAAGTGCCAGGCAAGCAAAACCCCCTTGTTCATTCCGATACAATCCTACTCTCTCGCTCCTGCTCTCTTTTACTGCATTAGGACAACAACGATTCATCTGTTACTTGCTGCGGTAGCTGAACCCCTTTATCCTTTGCATGACCTGTCATTCCACAGTAAATAGATGAAACCCACTAGTATGAGTAGGAGTTGTTTGAGCCCTGATGTGCCTACTCATTCATGCTTGTTTGTCATGCCTGCTACTGCTTAGAGTTGAGTCAGGTCTGATTCATCGGGGATGAATTAGAGGTGTGTGAACATGTCCTACTGTGTGTGAGCTAAGTGGTGAACACGATTTGGTAAAGGTAGCGGTGAGAGGCCATGTAGGAGTACATGGTGGGTTGTCTCATTGAAGCCGTCCTTAGGAACTGAGTTCTGTGTTTGTGATCCATGATTCAGCTACTACCATGCATTGGGCCCTGAAATATGACCCCGCTCGACTTCTTATTCACCCTTGTCCTCTGTCCAGGAGTTGCAAGTAGTTTCTGGTGTTTGTAGTATGCTGGAGGCCGTGGACAGCGCTGACCGTAGGGGTGGGCTGTGATGCGGTAGGCACGTGGCCGGGTATACCGGGCGCCCGTTTGGTGTCACGAAACCCTGTTCACATCGTTTGGGGCTGTGAGCGAAACTCCGGCCGGATCTCCTCATGGATGGAACCCGAATAGGCGATAAACCTGGACTAGAGACTTGAGTGTTTAGGTAGGTCGTGGTCTACACCCACGTTGGCTTTCGCTTGAAGTCTGCCGAGCACATGTCGTGTGCAGACGCTAAGTGGTGGAAACATGTATGAAGAAGTACACCCCTGCAGGGTTAACATCATCTATTCGAATAGCCGTGTCCGCGGTAAAGGACTTCTGGGTTGCTTATATCAGTTCATAGACAAGTGAAAGTGGATACTCTAAAATACGCAAGATAAGCGTGAGTGCTATGGATGGCGTTCTCGTAGGGAGACGGGAGCGGATCCATAGTGGCGTATTGGTTGGTGAATATGTGGACTCGTGTGCGCCACCTCAAAAGAGTTACTTGCAGTCGTAGTTCAGGATAGCCACCGAGTCAAAGCTGGCTTGCTGCAGTCAAACTCCACCATCCCCTTGTTGAAAATGATGCATATGTAGTTAGTTCTGATGTAAGTCTTGCTGGGTACATTTGTACTCACGTTTGCCTATTTTATGTTTTGCAGAGAGACTTCAGTCTCACTAGTAGTTCCACGTGGACTTCGACGTTTAGCTTGTTACCTCAGCTACGATCTTGTGCCCTCGGCAGGATCTGATAGATAGTCAGGCTTCTCAGCCTTTTTCATTTATAGATGTCTGTACCCAGACATGATAGCTTCCGCTTGTGCTTTGATTTGTATGCTCTGAATGTTGGGTCATGAGACTCATGTTTGTAATATCTCGCTCCTCGGAGCCTATTGAATAAATTACTTGAGTCGTAGAGTCATGTTGTGATGCCATGTTGTATTTGCACATATCGAGCATATTGTGTGTATGTTATTTAAATGCTTGGTATGTGTGGGATCTGACCATCTAGTTGTTTATCTTTAGTAGCCTCTCTTACGGGGAAATGTCTCCTAGTGTTTCCACCGAGCCATGGTAGCTTGCTACTGCTCCGGAACACTTAGGCTGGCCGGCATGTGTCCTTCTTCGTTCCTGTGTCTGTCCCTTCGGGGAAATGTCACACGATGAATACCGGAGTCCTGTTAGCCCGCTACAGCCCGGTTCACCGGAGTCCTGCTAGCCCAGTGCTACAGCCTGGATTCACTCGCTGATGACCGACATATTTGATGCTGGGTCATGAATGCCTGTCCCTGTAAGTCTGTGCCACTTTGGGTTTACGACTAGCCATGTCAGCCCGGGCTCCTTATCATATGGATGCTAGCGACACTGTCATATACGTGTGCCAAAAGGCGCAAACGGTCCCGGGCTAAGGTAAGGCGACACCCGTGGTAATACCGTGCGTGAGGCCGCAAAGTGATATGAGGTGTTACATGCTAGATCGATGTGGCATTGAGTCGGGGTCCTGACATATAATTATAATTAATCTTTCCCTAATAATAAAGTACGGATTGACTCATTGGGTTCACTGTCACAATTCGCTTCTTCATGTGAATTTACGCTTTCAGTTTTTTCACCTATATTATTTTCTACATTCGAGGTGATACTATTTTACCTGTGTATCTATCTTTCCCTAATAAACTGGCCCTATCACACGAGAAAAAAAAGTTGTGGCTCATGTGGTTTGAACATGCGACCTTGAGTTTAGGTCCGACAAGTCACGTCAACCGGGCTACGCTGCCTTGTCGCATAAAATAGGTTGGTTCACCTCTAAGTCTCATCTCGCCCGCTTATAGGAAATTCCAGACTATGACCCGATCCATCAACGCTGCACAACTCCGACATTATAAAAAAATCCCACCTCGCCCTTTTATGTAAAATTCTTCTGATCTCTACTCCTAATGTCTCAGTTGGTAGGTCGCGTTCCGGGTTTTATTTTCGTCCCACCTCACCCGGTTTTTTTTGGTACTTCTTTGGTACTTCCTCCCACCTCCCACTCAGCCGTGAAAAACCAAGAAAAACCCCGCGATCGAGTCCCGCACACGCCCAAACTCCCGTCGTTATCTCTACTCCTAATGGAGCAGTTGGTAGCCTCGTACGGTTTATTTTCGTCCCACCACTTTCAACCGTTTTATTTCGCTGGTTTTTTTTCGTCCCTCCCCCACCCCACCGGTTTAGTTTCGCGTCACCCTCTCACACAACGAAAAAATTCTTAACGGATCATAACTTTCCATGCTGGTGCAAGTTATTTTTAGTAATGTCTTTATGTGAAAGAATCAATCACGATCAATCTCTAAATATCAAATCTAAATTAATTAACCTTACCTTAAATTGCTGAATCACATTAATTAGGAAACAAAATAACCGATTTTAAGAAAATATCTACTCTTAATGGAGGGTATTACATACCAAACATAGGTACGTCATTAGCTCGCTTCCTTCCCTTCTCTTCCCTTCGTCCCTCAGTCCCATGCTCGTGGCGCTGAAGTGGCATCGACAGGCGATGGCGGCGAGGACAGCACGTGGCAGCCCCTGAAGCACGAACACGACTGCACCTCGGGTCTGCCGTCTCCCAAGATATGGGTGAGTTCTCGTGATGCCCACCCTAAACCCTCACGTCCTACAAATTCCTCAACCTCTACCATCTCGAATTCGTCCATGCTCTGATCCAAATGACGATGCAGCTCCGGCCGATTGACAATGGAGGTTTCCCATCCTTCCTCTCAGCACCCACTCCTGGAGGAACGACACGCCATGCCGATCGAACCCGGTCGAGATCACTCACCAAGATTGCTATTCGGAAGTTTTTTGTCAAAAAGTGAAGAGTGGAACGGGATCTGCACTTTTGTTAATATAACATATACTTGTGCAGGTGCAGGTTTTGTTTTAAAAATCCAATTTGTTTATCCTTTTGTCGCTGAAATTGTTTACTAATTATGTCATTGGTTTTATTTCTTCTAGATGTTGTATATTCTTGGATTGAAGGGACTGTCTGACAAGGTGAAAGAGCTAATAGTTGTAGTTTTACACCAATGCAAATTTGTTTTGCTTCAGTGTTAAACATGACCTGCGAGGGACACTTGCATTGCTGCTGCTTGATCCTAGCCAGCCGTCTCAGCTTCTGAGAATATAAAGTGAGACAAACAAGTACTTCTTTGGTGATTTGATTATATATTAAGCTGGACAAATGTGCATTTCATCTTCTACAACAACAGATCCTCTTGTTGGGATTATATATTAAGTGCTAATACATGTGCACTGTTATTGTTGCTATTGGTAATTGATTTTATCAAGTGCTAACAGAGGCTCACTAGACTGCGATGCCAGATGTGGCATCAATTTTCATGCTCTGGCCCAGTTTTGCATTGGCTTCCTTGCTATCTTTGTATTTGGAAGAGATGGAAACAAGGGGCAACAAAATAAGGAACTAAAAGTATTAAAGGAATGCCTTGAAAACTTATTTTGCGTGAAAATCTGGTTTCAATTTTCAGCACACTATATGTACAAATGTATGCTTACTAAGACAACATCCTGCTTGTGCTGATGGCACGCATGCCATGTTCTCGTGTATTATTTGTTGGGGAACGTAGCAGAAATTCAAAATTTTCCTACGTGTCACCAAGATCTATCTATGGAGAAACCAGCAACGAGGGGAAGGAGAGTGCATCTACATACCCTTGTAGATCGCTAAGCGGAAGCGTTCAAGAGAACGGGGTTGAAGGAGTCGTACTCGTCGTGATCCAAATCACCGGAGATCCTAGTGCCGGACGGACGGCACCTCCGCGTTCAACACACGTACAGCCCGGTGACGTCTCCCACGCCTTGATCCAGCAAGGAGAGAGGAAGAGGTTGAGGAAGACTCCATCCAGCAGTAGCACGACGGTGTGGTGGTGGTGGAGGAGCATGGCAATCCTGCAGGGCTTCGCCAAGCACCTGCGGGAGAGGAGGAGGTGTCATGGGAGGAAGGGAGGCGCCAGGGCTTCAGGTGCGGCTGCCCTCCCTCCCATCCACTATATATAGGGGCAAGGGAGAGGGGGGAGGCGCAGCCTTGCCCCTTCCTCTAAGGAAGGGGTGCGGCCAAGAGGAGGGGAGGAGTCCATCCTCCCCAAGGCACCTCGGAGGTGCCTTCCCCCTTGAGGACTCTTCCCTCCCCAAGTTTCCTTGGCGCATGGGCCTCTTGGGGCTGGTGCCCTTGGCCCATATAGGCCAAGGCGCACCCCCTACAGCCCATGTGGCCCCCCGGGGCAGGTGGCCCCCCCCGGTGGACCCCCCGGACCCCTTTCGGCACTCCCGGTACAATACCGATAAAGCGTGAAACTTTTCCGGCGACCAAAATAAGACTTCCCATATATAAATCTTTACCTCCGGACCATTCCGGAACTCCTCGTGACGTCCGGGATCTCATCCGGGACTCTGAACAACATTCGGTAACCACATACAAACTTCCTTTATAACCCTAGCGTCATCGAACCTTAAGTGTGTAGACCCTACGGGTTCGGGAGACATGTAAACATGACCGAGACGTTCTCCGGTCAATAACCAACAGCGGGATCTAGATACCCATGTTGGCTCCCACATGTTCCACGATGATCTCATCGGATGAACCACGATGTCAAGGACTCAATCAATCCCGTATATAATTCCCTTTGTCTAGCGGTATTGTACTTGCCCGAGATTCGATCGTCGGTATACCGATACCTTGTTCAATCTCGTTACCGGCAAGTCTCTTTACTCGTTCCGTAACACATCATCCCGTGATCAACCCCTTGGTCACATTGTGCACATTATGATGATGTCCTACCGAGTGGGCCCAGAGATACCTCTCCGTTTACACGGAGTGACAAATCCCAGTCTCGATTCGTGCCAACCCAACAGACACTTTCGGAGATACATGTAATGCACCTTTATAGCCACCCAGTTACGTTGTGACGTTTGGTACACCCAAAGCATTCCTACGGTATCCGCGAGTTGCACAATCTCATGGTCTAAGGAAAAGATACTTGACATTAGAAAAGCTTTAGCATACGAACTACACGATCTTTGTGCTAGGCTTAGGATTGGGTCTTGTCCATCACATCATTCTCCTAATGATGTGATCCCGTTATCAATGACATCCAATGTCCATGGTCAGGAAACCGTAACCATCTATTGATCAACGAGCTAGTCAACTAGAGGCTTACTAGGGACATGGTGTTGTCTATGTACCCACACATGTATCTGAGTTTCCTATCAATACAATTATAGCATGGATAATAAACGATTATCATGAACAAGGAAATATAATAATAACTAATTTATTATTGCCTCTAGGGCATATTTCCAACAGTCTCCCACTTGCACTAGAGTCAATAATCTAGTTCACATCGCCATGTGATTAACACTCACAGGTCACATCGCCATGTGACCAACATCCAAAGAGTTTACTAGTGTCATTAAACTAGTTCACATCATCATGTGATTAAGACTCAATGAGTTCTGTGGTTTGATCATGTTCTGCTTGTGAGAGAGGTTTTAGTCAACGGGTCTGCAACATTCAGATCCGTGTGTACTTCGCAAATCTCTAGGTCATATTGTAAATGCTACTTCCACGCTTCACTTGGAGTTATTCCAAATGGTTGTTCCACTATACGTATGCGGTTTGCTACTCAGAGTCACTCTGATAGGTGTTAAAGCTTGCATCGACGTAACCCTTTACGTCGAACTCTTTATCACCTCCATAATCGAGAAACAAATCCTTATTCCTCTAAGGATAACTTTGACCGCTATCTGGTGATCCACTCCTTGATCACCTTTGTACTCTCTTGCCAGACATGTGGCAAGGCACACATCAGGTGCGGTACTTAGCATAGCATACTGTAGAGCCTACGTCTAAAGCATAGGGGACGACCTTCGTCCTTTCTCTCTTTTCTGCCGAGGTCGAGCTTTAAGTCTTAACTTCATACCTTACTACTCATGCAAGAACTCCTTCTTTGACTGATACATCTTGAGCACCTTCAAGATCATGTCAAGGTATGTGCTCATTTAAAAGTACCATTAAGCATTTTTGATCTATCCTCATAGATCTTGATGCTCAATGTTCAAGTAGCTTAATCCAGGTTTTCTATTGAAAAACATCTTTTCAAATAACCCTATATGCTTTCCAGAAATTCTACATCATTTCTGATCATCAATATGTCAACAACATATACTCATCAGAAAATCTATAGTGCTCCCACTCACTTCTTTGGAAATACAAGTTTCTCACAAACTTTGTATAAACCTAAAATCTTTGATCATCTTATCAAAGTGCACATTCCAACTCCGAGATGCTTACTCCAGTCCATGGAAGGATCGCTGGAGCTAGCATACGTTTTAGCATCCTTAGGATCGACAAAACCTTTCTGATTGTATCACATACAACCTTTCCTTACAAAACTGGTAAGGAAACTCGTTTTGACATCCATCTGCCAGATTTCATAAATGCAGCTAATGCTAACATGATTCCGACGGACTTTAAGCATCGCTACGGATGAGAAAATCTCATCGTAGTCAACTCCTTGAACTTGTGAAAAACTCTTCGCCACAAGTCGAGCTTCATAGACTGTGACATTACCGTCCACGTCCGTCTTCTTATTAAAGATCCATTTATCTCAATGGCTTGCCGATCATTGGGCAAGTCCACCAAAGTCCATGCTTTGTTATGATACATGGATCCTATCTCGGATTTCATGGCTTCTAACCATTTGTCAGAATTTGGGCCCACCATCGCTTCTCCATAGCTCGTAGGTTCATTGTTGTCTAGCAACATGACCTTCAAGACAGGATTACTGTGCCACTCTGAAGTAGTACGTATCCTTGTCACCCTACGAGGTTCGGTAGTGATTTGATCCGAAGCTTTATGATCACTATCATAAGCTTCCACTTCAATTGGTGTAGGTGCCACAGGAACAACTTCCTATGCCCTGCTACACACTAGTTGAAGTGACGGTTCAATAACCTCATCAAGTCTCCACCATCCTCCCACTCAATTCTTCGAGACAAACTTTTCCTCGAGAAAGGACCCGATTCAAGAAACAATCCCTATTGCTTTCGGATCTGAATTAGGAGGTATACCCAACTGTTTTGAGTGTCCTATGAAGATGCATTTTATCCGCTTTGGGTTCGAGCTTATCACGATGAAACTTTTTCACATAAGCGCCGCAACCCCAAACTTTCAAGAAACGACAGCTTAGGTTTCTTTAAACCATAGTTCTCACGGTGTCATCTCAACGGAATTACGTGGTGCCCTATTAAAGTGAGTGTGGTTGTCTCTAATGCCTAACCCACGAACGATAGTGGTAATTCGATAAGAGACATCATGGTACGCACCATATCCAATAGGGTGCAACTATGATGTTCGGACACACCATCACACTATGGTGTTCCAGGCGGTATTAATTGTGAAACAATTTCCACAATGTCTTAATTGCGTGCCAAAGCTTGTAACTCAGATCCTCATCTCTATGATCATATCATAGACATTTTATCCTCTTGTCACGATGATCTTCAACTTCACTCTGAAATTACTTGAACCATTCAATAATTCAGACTTGTGTTTCATCAAGTAAATATACTCAATATCTACTCGAATCATCTGTGAAGTAAGAGCATAACGATATTCACTGCATGCCTCGGCACTCATTGGACTGCACACATCAAAATGTGTTACTTCCAACAAGTTGCTATCTTGTTCCATTTTACTGAAAACGAGGCTTTCAGTTATCTTGCCCATGTGGTATAATTTGCATATCTCAAGTGATTCAAAATCAAGTGAGTCCAAACGATCCATCTGCATGGAGTTTCTTCATGCGTATACACCAATAGACATGGTTCGCATGTCTCAAACTTTTCAAAAACGAGTGAGTCCAAAGATCCATCAACATGGAGCTTCTTCATGCGTTTTATACCAATATGACTTACATGGCAGTGCCACAAGTAAGTGGTACTATCATTACTATCTTATATCTTTTGGCATGAAAATGTGCATCACTATGATCGAGATTCAATAAACCATTCGTTTCAGGTGCAAGACCATTGAAGGTATTATTCAAATAAACAGAGTAACCATTATTCTCCTTAAATGAATAACCGTATTGCGATAGACATAATCCAATCATGTCTATGCTCAACGCAAACACCAAATGACAATTATTCAGGTTTAATACTAATCTTGATGGTAGAGGGAGCGTGCGATGTTTGATCACATTAAACTTGGAAACACTTCCAACATATATCGTCAGCTCACCTTTAGCTAGTCTCCGTTTATTCCGTAGCTTTTATTTCGAGTTACTAACACTTAGTAACCGAACCGGTATCTTAATACCCTGGTGCTACTAGAAGTACTAGTAAAGTACACATTAACATAATGTATATCCAATATACTTCTATCGACCTTGCCAGCCTTCTCATCTACCAAGTATCTAGGGTAATGCTGCTCCAGTGGTTGTCCCCTTTATTACATAAGCACTTAGTCTCAGGTTTGGGTTCAACCTTGGGTTTCTTCACTAGAGCAGCAGCTGATTTGCCGTTTCATGAAGTATCCCTTCTTGCCCTTGCCCTTCTTGAAACTAGTGGTTTCACCAACCATCAACAATTGATGCTCCTTCTTGATTTCTACTTTCGCGATGTCAAACAACGCGAATACCTCAAGGATCATCTTTTCTATCCTTGATATGTTATAGTTCATCACGAAGCTCTAGCAGCTTGGTGGCAATGACTTTTGGAGAAACATCACTATCTCATCTGGAAGATCAACTCCCACTCGATTCAAGTGATTGTTGTACTCAGACCATCTGAGCACAAGCTCAACGATTGAGGTTTTCTCCCTTAGTTTGCAGGTTAAGAAAATCGTCGGAGGTCTTATACCTCTTGACGTGGGCACGAGCCTGAAATCCCAATTTCAGCCCTCGAAACATCTCATATGTTCCGCGACGTTTCGAAAAACGTCTTTGGTGCCTCAACTCTAAACCGTTTAACTGAACTATCACGTAGTTATCAAAACGTGTATGTCCGATGTTCGCAACATCCACAAACGAAGTTTGGGGCTCAGCACACTGAGCGGTGCATTAAGGACATAAGCTTTCTACTGTCCGCATAATCGCTACTGTCAACTTTCAACTATATTTTCCCTAGGAACATATCTAAACAGTGGAACTAAAGCGCGAGCTTACGACATAATTTGCAAAGATCTTTTGACTATGTTCAGGATAATTAAGTTCATCTTATGAACTCCCACTCAGATAGACATCCCTCTAGTCATCTAAGTGATTACATGATCCGAGTCAACTAGGCCGTGTCCGATCATCACGTGAGACGGACTAGTCATCATCGGTGAACATCTTCATGTTGATCGTATCTACTATACGACTCATGCTCATCCTTTCGGTCTCTGTGTTCCGAGGCCATGTCTGTACATGCTAGGCTCGTCAAGTTAACCCTAAGTGTTTTGCATGTGTAAAACTGTCTTACACCCGTTGTATGTGAACGTAAGAATCCATCACACCCGATCATCACGTGGTGCTTAGAAGCGACGAACTTTAGCAACGGTGCACAGTTAGGGGAGAACACTTCTTGAAATTGTTGTAAGGGATCATCTTATTTACTACCGTCGTTCTAAGTAAACAAGATGCATAAACATGATAAACATCACATGCAATCAAATAGTGACATGATATGGCCAATATCATTTTTGCTCCTTTTGATCTCCATCTTCGGGGCTCCATGATCATCATCGTCACCGGCATGACACCATGATGTCCATCATCATGATCTCCATCATCGTGTCTTCATGAAGTTGTCTCGCCAACTATTACTTCTACTACTATGGCTACCGGTTAGCAATAAAGTAAAGTAATTACATGGCGTTGTTCAATGACACGCAGGTCATACAATAAATAAAGACAACTCCTATGGCTCCTGCCGGTTGTCATACTCATCGACATGCAAGTCGTGAATCCTATTACAAGAACATGATCAATCTCATACATCACATATCATTCATCACATTCTTCTTGGCCATATCACATCACATAGCATACCCTGCAAAAACAAGTTAGACGTCCTCTAATTGTTGTTTGCATGTTTTACGTGGCTGCTATGGGTTTCTAGCAAGAACATTTCTTACCTACGCAAGACCACAACGTGATATGCCAATTGCTATTTACCCTTCATAAGGACCCTTTTCATCGAATCCGTTCCGACTAAAGTGGGAGAGACTGGCACCCGCTAGCCACCTTATGCACCAAGTGCATGTAAATCGGTGGAACCTGTCTCACGTAAGAGTACGTATAAGGTCGGTCCGGGCCGCTTCATCCCACAATACCGTCGAAACAAGATTGGACTAGTAACGGTAAGCATATTGAACAAAATCAATGCCCACAACTACTTTGTGTTCTACTCGTGCAAAGAATCTACGCAATAGACCTAGCTCATGATGCCACTGTTGGGGAACGTAGCAGAAATTCAAAATTTTCCTACGTGTCACCAAGATCTATCTATGGAGAAACCAGCAACGAGGGGAAGGAGAGTGCATCTACATACCCTTGTAGATCGCTAAGCGGAAGCGTTCAAGAGAACGGGGTTGAAGGAGTCGTACTCGTCGTGATCCAAATCACCGGAGATCCTAGTGCCGAACGGACGGCACCTCCGCGTTCAACACACGTACAGCCCGGTGACGTCTCCCACGCCTTGATCCAGCAAGGAGAGAGGAAGAGGTTGAGGAAGACTCCATCCAGCAGCAGCACGACGGTGTGGTGGTGGTGGAGGAGCATGGAAATCCTGCAGGGCTTCGCCAAGCACCTGCGGGAGAGGAGGAGGTGTCACGGAGGGAAGGAGGCGCCAGGGCTTCAGGTGCGGCTGCCCTCCCTCCTCTCCACTATATATAGGGGCAAGGGAGAGGGGGGAGGCGCAGCCTTGCCCCTTCCTTCAAGGAAGGGGTGCGGCCAAGAGGGGGGGAGGAGTCCATCCTCCCCAAGGCACCTCGGAGGTGCCTTCCCCCTTGAGGACTCTTCCCTCCCCAAGTTTCCTTGGCGCATGGGCCTCTTGGGGCTGGTGCCCTTGGCCCATATAGGCCAAGGCGCACCCCCTACAGCCCATGTGGCCCCCCGGGGCAGGTGGACCCCCCCGGTGGACCCCCGGACCCCTTTCGGCACTCCCGGTACAATACCGATAAAGTGCGAAACTTTTCCGGCGACCAAAATAAGACTTCCCATATATAAATCTTTACCTCCGGACCATTCCGGAACTCCTCGTGACGTCCGGGATCTCATCCGGGACTCCGAACAATATTCGGTAACCACATACAAACTTCCTTTATAACCCTAGCGTCATCGAACCTTAAGTGTGTAGACCCTACGGGTTCGGGAGACATGTAGACATGACCGAGACGTTCTCCGGTCAATAACCAACAGCGGGATCTGGATACCCATGTTGGCTCCCACATGTTCGATGATGATCTCATCGGATGAACCACGATGTCAAGGACTCAATCAATCCCGTATACAATTCCCTTTGTCTAGCGGTATTGTACTTGCCCGAGATTCGATCGTTGGTATACCGATACCTTGTTCAATCTCGTTACCGGCAAGTCTCTTTACTCGTTCCGTAACACATCATCCCGTGATCAACCCCTTGGTCACATTGTGCACATTATGATGATGTCCTACTGAGTGGGCCCAGAGATACCTCTCCGTTTACACGGAGTGACAAATCCCAGCCTCGATTCGTGCCAACCCAACAGACACTTTCGGAGATACCTGTAATGCACCTTTATAGCCACCCAGTTACGTTGTGACGTTTGGTACACCCAAAGCATTCCTACGGTATCCGCGAGTTGCACAATCTCATGGTCTAAGGAAAAGATACTTGACATTAGAAAAGCTTTAGCATACGAACTACACGATCTTTGTGCTAGGCTTAGGATTGGGTCTTGTCCATCACATCATTCTCCTAATGATGTGATCCCGTTATCAATGACATCCAATGTCCATGGTCAGGAAACCGTAACCATCTGTTGATCAACGAGCTAGTCAACTAGAGGCTTACTAGGGACATGGTGTTGTCTATGTACCCACACATGTATCTGAGTTTCCTATCAATACAATTATAGCATGGATAATAAACGATTATCATGAACAAGGAAATATAATAATAACTAATTTATTATTGCCTCTAGGGCATATTTCCAACATTATTAGCTTTGCCGAAGTTTCAATGATGAAAGGATTGTTTCAACAAATGCGCTGGAGGAAGATGCTAGGACTCCTGCTCACTAGAGAAGAACAAAAGTACTAAGGTACCGTATTTCTTTTCTAATGCATGTGTTCTTTTAATATGGTAAAAGCATGAGGCATCAGATATCATATAGCAATAAAAAGGGAGAATTACAAATGAATACTTGAATGAAAATTGCAGTCAAGTTATTTGCACTGCAGTTTACCTAATGGAGCACTTGGTAGCCTGGTACAGTTTATTTTTGTCCGGTTTTTTTCGTCCCACCTCCACCCCCTAGCCAGCCCGACCCCTCGATCTCCTCTAAGTTCCTTAAATTATGCTATTTTAATCTAACTTTCTTAAATTATGCAAATCAATCGATTCCTTTAGCTGGTTCAATTTGTCTTAGGAAACAAATAACAGATTTTCAGGAAACAAATAATACATTTTAATCTAACTTTCCTAACTTATGCAAATCAATCGATTCCTTTTATTGGTTCAATTTGTCTTAGAAACAAATAACAGATTTTCAGGAAACAAATAATACATTTTAAACTAACTTCCTTAAATTATGCAAATCAATCAATTTCTTTTATTGGTTCAATTTGTCTTAGGAAACAAATAACAGATTTTCAGGAAACAAATAATACATTTTAATCTAACTTTCCTAACTTATCTAAATCAATCGATTCCTTTTATTGGTTCAATTTGTCTTAGGAAACAAATAACAGATTTTCAGAAAACAAATAATACATTTTAATCTAACTTCCTTAAATTATGCAAATCAATTGATTCCTTTTATTGGTTCAATTTGTCTTAGGAAACAAATAACAGATTTTTAGGAAATAAATAATACATTTTAATCTAACTTTCCTAACTTATTAGTGAAATTTGTTTTAGGAAACAAATAACAGACACGTCACAACTTTCCTCCCAATAAATAGTTTCTTAACATTTGCAAACTTTCCTAATCAGACACATCACAAACGGGCAGGTACTGATATCACCTTATCAAACAATAAAACCCCATTTGCATAGAAATCAGTTCAAAAATCCTAACTTTCCTAATTTTTTACCTTTCCTTGATAACAACAAACACTTTCTATGTTTTCCATCGATATTAGCATTTTTTTGAACTGAGATCTCCAGGTTATGTTCTTTTTGTGATTCTTTCCAATTGTGACCTCTCCTTCCACTCCGGCTCCTTGTCCAATAAACACCTCCATCACAGCCAGGTGACACCGCCCTAGACCTCCTGCCTCTCCACACCTTCTCCGCCACCTCCTTCTCGTACTCCATTAACAATCCCTCTGCCACATTTGTCCACGGCGGTGTCGAGGGCATGGTGCAGCAGCGTACCAGCGGTAGAGCAGCGCATAGCAGCAGGAAGCAACACGCAGTAGGCGAGGCTGAGGGGGCGGCCGGTAGAAGATGGCCATGACTGGAGGCGGCGCGAGGCAGGGGGGCAACAGACGGGGCGAGCGCAGCCAGCGAGAGTGTGGCGCGCGACCAGGGTGTGTGTCGCGCGGGGCACAGTGGTGCGGTGGCTGCGGCGAGCGCGACGGCAGCGGCGGGCGCGACCGACGCGGTGTAGCACGGGCGTGGGCATGGAGAGGGAGTGGCCCCGCGGGCGCGGAAGAAGAGCGGCAGGCTCGGGCATGGGCGTGCATAGGAGCGGGCATGTGCCACGGGGTCAATCCGAGGAGCTCGGTGGCTACCCCTGCAATGGCCATGACGGACGGTGGTTCTCGGCCACGGCAAAATACCTAACGAGAGCAAACGAGAGGGGAGACAAGGGAAAGGCAAGAGGAGATCATGGCGGTGTCAATGGCGCCCTAGGGGAAGACATGGGAGCTCGGGGCGGCGCGGATCGAACGGCAATGTTGCGGTGGCCCAAGGTTGAGGAAGACGGCAGCGACATCGATGCGGGGGTGCTGGACTTGATCTCGTTGGCGCAGACGAAGTAGCGAAGGCATTCGGAGCTCCTCGACAAGCTCCTAGCCCGCAGGGAGGGCAGTGGCCATGTGGACGGGGTCGGTCATGGTGGCTGTGGCGTCTGACTTCGTCCAGATCGACGGGATCGAGCGAGCGAGGAGGAGAAGTGGATTTGGGAGGGGGCGTCAAGGAGGAGTGAGGCCATGGGGTAGGGAAGGCAGGGCGTCACCCTTATCCATTCCCCTTCGATGCCAGCGAGGTGGTCGGGCGGAGGCCCGTCTCTGTAGCGACGCGGCTCGGGGAACAGGAGAAGACGACAACGCGGGGACTGGACTGCTGAGCCGGTTCGGTGGCAAGGCTCGGGGGGCAGGGCGAATCCCCTTTTACATCGTCCTTTTGGTTTTTCAATGTATTCTAATCTGTTTCTCCTTTTTAACACCGTTTTCTATTTATTCTTATCAACTAAATGATCTCTACTCCTAATGTCTCAGTTGGTAGTCTTCGTTTCGGGTTTATTTTCGTACCACCTCCCGAGTGAGGGAGAGGGGGAGAGAGAGTGAGGAAGAGGGAGGGAGAGGGTGTGTGTGTGTGTGTGTGTGAGAATTTGATGGTAAAAAAGGTCGTCCATGCCACTAAATATGTATGAGAATATTCAATGTAATATTAACATTATTGATATTGAACTTTTAAAGTTAATGTGGCCCCATTACAACGCACGGGCGTTCTTCTAGTTTATATATGTTTATGAGATCCTGGTATCAAGGAGCCGTCTTATAAGAAGTACTATGCAAAGAGGAATGGAAGAATTGAGGCAAAGAATAAGAAAGACGTGCAACATATAAGGAAAGGAACAAGGAGGAAAGAAATGAAGACAGAGAATAAGAAAGACATGCAAGGAAAAAGGAAGGAAATGAAAATAAGGAAGAGTTGTAAATAATAAGGATGGAAATTGGTAGAGACAAAAAGGAAGCTATGCGGACAAGTTAGCAACGGTGGCGTGCAGAAGAGCTTACAAGAAAAACCACCAGCGATCAATACTTGACCAACAAAAGAACTACCACGTCGGCCATTAAAATATTGGAACCTTTCAAATTATTCCTTTCCTATAGACGCCGTACCGGACTAGAGTATGTGAACTAATAGATCCAGACATATGTACTAGATACACATTTTCTGAGTGCATGCAAACATGAAAGAGCGACCTGCTGGCTCTACCCATTTGACTATCTAAAATATTGTTTGCAAACTTCAAATTCCACATAAGGTATATATTTTTGGATTGAGAGTTTTTCAAGAAACTATTCATCTCTAAGCTATCTTAACCAATAGGCATATCGGGTCAAATGGATCTTGCCCTATTTGTCATCAATGGGTGGAGGACATCTGACATCTACTACTCACGTGCACAAATGCCAGAGTCATGTGGACCCACCTTGGGGTGATACAACACACTGATCACACTTTGCCAGTGGATACATCGGGTTCTGTTATATCCGAACACATCTTATCTCTTCCATAGGAACACCTAGCTATACATCCAACTTTGGATTTCAAACAAGAGATAGCAGCCGGAGGTTGGTACTTGTGGCGGATCCGCAGACAAATTATGCACAACAAAGCGGTTCAGCCAGCATGGAGATGGTCACTTTTGGTCTTTTCAATTGCAAGCAATGATCAGAATTCATCACCCCATTCACCAAGTATACCTGAAGCCAGGTGGTGTAAACCAAACCCGAGTTTCACTAAACAAAATGTTGATGCAATATTTTTCCTAGACGAAGGAGTTTGAACTACGACGGCCGTACTCAGGGATGATAGAGGTAATTTTCTGGCGGCTCAGTGTAAATTCATTCCATTTGCAACAGGCGAGATCATCGTAGAAGTGATGACTATGAGGAAGGATCTTGCTAATTCCCTACGTTCAAGGAAAGAGGAAGGAAAGGAAATGAGCGACAATAATAAAGCGAAGGAAAGGAATGGAGACAATAAGAAAGAGGTGTAAGGAATAATTTATGGAGCACAGACTGAGATGAGGAGACGATGACGAGGATGAGGACAAGGAGTGCAGACTGAGACGATGAGACTGACTGAGGCATGAGATGCGTAAAAATGTCTCCTGTTGCAACGCACGGGTATTTGTGCTAGTCTCTCCCTAATCTCTCCCTAATCTTTCCCTACTAATAAAGCACGGAGTGCTTCTGGTCGTACGTCGTCGTCACTTTTGCAAAAAAGCCCCTCTATTTTCAAGAATTCAACCCGCAGTCCCTGTTTAAGTGGATCGGGGAAAACGATTCGTTTTTGCACAAAACACCCTGTCGTTTGGATTATTCAACCCGCGGTCCGAGCAAATTTGGGTAAAGAAAAAAACATGACCAAAGGAGGAGAACGGGCTCGCCTCCTCTCCCTCTCGCTCAAGTCCTCGCCGCCGCCGCCACCACCCACGCCGGCAGCTTCCGGCGAGCTCCGACGCCGCGCAGCACGCCCCCCAACTCCCCAGAGTCCGCTCCTCCCTACCCTCCGGCCAGATTCTCCGCTCCCGGCCTCTACCGCCCGCTCGAAACGCCACCCCCATGGCTAGGGTTTCGGGCAGGGCTTCGCCGGCGCGTCTCCGGCGACCCAGGTTCGTCCCTCCTTCCTTCTTGGCTGGGATCCACCACCCCTACACCTCACATTCTCTTCATGTCCTCTGCTGCAGATGCAGATGGAGCACGCCATGGGAATTCCCCATCCACCATGGTCGCCGCCATCAAGGGCTTCTTCACGGAGATGTGGAGGACGCCATGGACCTGCAGCTCCAAGGTTCTATCTTGTCCACATCCCCTCCCCTCCCCTTCCCGTCCCTTCCTCATCTCGTTTCCTTCCCTTCCCATGCAGGTCAACAGGGAGGAACCCTAGCCATAAGCACCTCCTCGGATGACGCCTCTGCTACACCAAGATAGGTCAAGCAACCCCCATCTACTCTCTGTCTCTCCCATTAGCACAAGTCCAGTTTTATTTTGAACAAAATTCTGCTACTACACAAACAAGTCCATTAACAGATCTATTTTTATTTAATTGATATCCTTCCAAACACAAACAGTGTATATATGATGTGCTATTTTCATTTTTGTGCTTTTATTTGTAAGCTCATAAAATAGTTACACTAGAAATGCCATGCAAGTTCTTAGTGAGCGAGTGGATTACACTTGTGTAAACCCAAAAGTGGCAGAGGCGAATTTCCTCTTAAGCTTTGTAATATTCCTTATTTCTTCTTAACAGAGATATATATGATATCTACATGGCTGCTATGCTACTTTTTTTGTGTGATGAATCATTGTGAGTTTCGAAGAAACTTCCAATGTTACCTCCGCCAAGTTTGCCGGCAGAAGAAGCACATCCATTGAGCCGTTCAGTGTCGCCTGCGGTGGCTACACCAGAGGTATGTATCCCCTTGAAAGCTAATCAGTTGATAGAAATAGAAGCCCCTATTTCAGTTTATTGTTTCTGAATTGGTGCTACTTCTGATGGCTCTTGTTTCAGTTTATTGTTTCTGAATTTATACTTTGAATTTAGTAGATAGAAGCCCCTGAAATTTGACCCATCTATTCCGGATGCTTCTTGGTCTTTGGAATCTCCAGATTCATTGCTTCTTGGTCTTTATTTTGTTGGTGAATAAATTGTAGTGCAGTAAATAACACAGAATGGATCAGAGTGACTTGCGATTTTTTTTAATGTCTAGGTGAATAACAGAATTTTTTCAATTAGACATCGGATGTTTAGTGTATTCTACAAACTGACTGCAGGCATGCAACATTGTTGAAGGGCAAAGGTACTCTAAGAAGCTGAATGATAAACAGGTCACCAACATACTTAGAGCTTCCTTGGGTTTGTGGAGGACATGTCTGGTTTCACAAAGTCAGTTTCACTTTCACGAAGACAGTGGAAATGCAGAAAAAGGAAAGCATGTGGATTTAGAAATTTCAGCATTGTAGAGCTCAATTGAAATGGAAAACGGGATTTATAGCATCCAGCTAGAGTGGTGATTCGATTTTTGATGATTGGTACTTTGGTTGTGAGGTCGATGAAGACATGAGATGGATTTGGTCGGGGCAGTGGGTTTGCTCGCGAGGAGGTGGGAAGGACGAAGATAGTGGAAGAAGCTTGAGATGATGGTGATATTACTGACTCAATCCTTTATTAGCTCTATTTTGTGTGGATCTTTCAGGTGCATGAATGATAACTTGTGCAAAACTACGCTTCCCTTGTCATTTGATAATTTTTATCTTTATGGTGCTCATAACATATTTTTCATCTATAATTATAGGAGTTTGTTACCTTCTTTTGGTCGAAGAATAAGATGTGGGTAATATATGCATTGCCGACTTAGCTTAACATTTTTTGAACAGAATTTCTATAAATTTTATACAAGTATTGTGCTGAAGTCCGTGAAATAGGTTAATGGCCGAGAGTGTTTATAAGTTATCAAGTCGAGCACATAAGTCTGGAAGTAGCTAATTTTCCTACTGAAAAGTAGATACAGATTTCTGAAGACATGAGACATTAATACATAGTATACATAGCAGTCTTCTTAATTCTATGATTCTTCATACCTTGAGGCTGTTAAACATCTATGCACCTTTCATTTGATGAGGTACATTCAAATTGGGTCTGTTTATAACTTTGATGAAAGAAAATTATCTTCCCTTAGATGGTCAAGGTTCCAGAGATCATTGATATGAAAGAAGGCATATATTTGATTCACGGAATTGCCAGTAGTATTGGAGTGAGCGTGAGTATCAATTGCTCGGAGAGGAAATCATGAACCGCGATCAGAATACTGAAATATATCTGATCTGTGTGTGTATCCTGGCCACTTGATTACCGAGTACTGCCGTTTGTCTTCCCATTTGATTTCTCATATGAAGCTACTAATTTTGACAATTCCTTTTATTTTACAATGCTATTGCTTTTGTTTTCCTGTGGAAAATAAACTAGAGGGAATTAACGATTTGTTTTTCTTTAGATGTTGTCGGTCGGGTGTCTTCTGCTACTGAAGTTTTACCACCATCTGGTGGTGCTTGAGAGTAGAGACGGCATACTTTCATCAGCAGTGGCCAAACCCCCAGCACCGCTGGTGCTGTACACCCCTGTACCCCTCGACATCCAATGCCTCGCGTCTGCCCAACATGAACACCTCCTCAATATGTACATCTCTGAATTTTGCCATTGCTAGAGAAAGTAGAGCATTGTTTTACTGTAGCTATAATTTGAGTTTAGAAGATATACTCCTCTCTTTTTGACGTCAATTTTTTCAGTTGACTTCTCCGTCCAGTCTCATGTCTTTCTCTTTAGCAGGGATAGGTGAGTACTAAACGAGTAAAAATGTCCTTCTCTTTTTCATATTTCTTCCTTTTCCTTACTACTTTTGTGGCTCCAAATCTCATGATGGCTCTATGTCTGTTCTTTTTGTTGACATGGATTTTACCCTGAAAATTTTCTTCTGATCTACAATGTTCTGCCATCTAAATTTGTCTGTATATTGTGAATGAGTAGACACTGGTGTAGAAACCCAATCGGATGAAATTACCGACTACAAAGAGGTGTAATTATTAATTAATTTCTTGCTTTAAAAGATATGCAACTAGCAGAGTTTCTTATTTTTATCAATTGGATTACGACCGAAGTGAAGAACTTATGTGGACAGTCTGGCAGATTTCAGTGGCAAGATTTTTGTACAATTACAGTAGCAGATTTCAGAAATTTGTAGAGCACATGATTTACAAGAACAAGATATTCTGTCAAGGTGTGTACTTTTTACCCATTGCACTAATCTTTTGCATTGAGCGATTGGCTAAAAGGAAGTATTTCCTTTGGAATAATCTTTCGTGCACTCACAAGTATAATATCTCCATTTCGTTATTTTCTGATTTTCCGTCAGTAGTATTTCTTTTAGCTACTATTTGCCCTTGGATAAATCACTCATGCTATTTTAATGAGGTTCATTCTAGCCGTTTGCTCACGAGAACAGAAACATTTTATCTGTTGGCTAAATGAAAGTACATTCTTTGAATTTGCCACTTTTTCCTGCACTTGCAGGTATAATATCTCCATTTCCTGGATTTTTTATTCTTCCGTTAGTAGTATTTCTTTTAGCTACTTTCTGCCATAGCATAAATCGCTCATGCTATTTTAGTAAGATCCACTCCTGCTCTATGCTCACTAGAACGGAAAACAAATATTATCTGCTTATTTTAGTGTCGCATTTCGCTCACAGTATTCATGGTCACAGATAAAACAGTAATAAACTCCTTTCTCTGTCAAACTTACGGAGTACAAAGTTGTCATGCCTGATCAGCAAAAGATTTGTGCTTCTTTGGCACATATATATCACAGTAGAGTATATGATTTTCACATTTCTTAATTTAAAATTTTCCTTTTTTGGCACAGCCATGGATATCAACAATCAGTCAAGCAAAGAAATATTCATGGGAGATATACAGGGATCCACAAGAATGTGCACCGTATGGCACTACCCTTTTGTCATCGAGCCACTATCACATTTTGGTCAGCAATCAGTTCAAGCAATTCTCAGCGCCATTAGTCAGAAGTTGGAATTTACATCTAAACGAACAATACATCAAGCAACAGAAGAAAAAGTGGTCATCTCTTTTTCTTGGCACCAAGATGCCATACAAGCATTCAGACTTCGGAATCGCACAAGCAGTTTGTATATAAATGGTGTGCCATATCGTTTTAACATGGACACTTCAAAAGAATATATGCCAAGAGTGGTCGCTGATTACTATGATTATAGTAATCCTAAAGAGTTTGCCTCTGTGTTTCTGTTCACATGTAGCTGATGTTTTAGCCTTTTAGAAGTATATGGCATTGCTTAAATTATGTTTCTTTTGGCAACAACATATGAAATGGAGAAATTTTTAGGTTTAGGATAAAATTGTTCTAGATTTTGAGAAGATTGTTACAGATCCATGAGAAAAATGTCCCAAATTTAGGAATTAACTATTCATATTTTCGGTTCTTGGTTAACAAGCTGGTCACAGTAGTTTTTTTTTATTTTCTAAGCAAGCCGGCCACAATAGTTGATGTGGGTCATAAATCAAACAATTACTCATGTAGTAGGCTATGCTTCGGGGTGTGATGATATTTTTCTCCCGGTGCACACATTTTCTGAGTGCATGCAAACATGAAAGAGCGACCTGCTGGTTCTACCCATTTGACTATCTGAAATATTGTTTGCAAACTTCAAATTCCACATAAGGTATATATTTTTGGATTGAGAGTTTTTCAAGAAACTATTCATCTCTAAGCTATCTTAACCAATAGGCATATCGGGTCAAATGGATCTTGCCCTATTTGTCGTCAATGGGTGGAGGACATCTGACATCTACTACTCACGTGCACAAATGCGAGAGTCATGTGGACCCACCTTGGGGTGATACAACACACTGATCACACTTTGCCAGTGGATACATCGGGTTTTGTTATATCCGAACACATCTTATCTCTTCCATAGGAACACCTAGCTATACATCCAACTTTAGATTTCAAACAAGAGATAGCAGCCGGAGGTTGGTACTTGTGGCGGATCCGCAGACAAATTATGCACAACAAAGCGGTTCAGCCAGCATGGAGATGGTCACTTTTGGTCTTTTCAATTGCAAGCAATGATCAGAATTCATCACCCCATTCACCAAGTATACCTGAAGCCAGGTGGTGTAAACCAAACCCGAGTTTCACTAAACAAAATGTTGATGCAATATTTTTCCTAGACGAAGGAGTTTGAACTACGACGGCCGTACTCAGGGATGATAGAGGTAATTTTCTGGCGGCTCAGTGTAAATTCATTCCATTTGCAACAGGCGAGATCATCGTAGAAGTGATGACTATGAGGAAGGATCTTGCTAATTCCCTACGTTCAAGGAAAGAGGAAGGAAAGGAAATGAGCGACAATAATAAAGCGAAGGAAAGGAATGGAGACAATAAGAAAGAGGTGTAAGGAATAATTTATGGAGCACAGACTGAGATGAGGAGACGATGACGAGGATGAGGACAAGGAGTGCAGACTGAGACGATGAGACTGACTGAGGCATGAGATGCGTAAAAATGTCTCCTGTTGCAACGCACGGGTATTTATGCTAGTCTCTCCCTAATCTCTCCCTAATAATAATAAAGCACGGATTAGATCTTCGGGTTCACCTTCACAATACGCTTTCATCCTATGAATTTTACGCTTTCAGTTTCGGAAAAACCCATATTCGAGGTGGTACTAATTTTTTGCCAAAAACGGTTCGTTAAAAACAAGAACGTTAAGAAAAACGGACTCGGCTCCCCTGACGTACTGCAGGGCGCAGTTGGATCACTGACAGGTGGGCCAACTTGCTTTCGGGCCCACCTGTCAGTGGCCCAACTGCGCCCTGCAGTACGTGAGCCTCGTCCAAGAAAAACGCCATCGTTGCATTGGGCCTTTTTCGGCTCGGCCCCGTCGTCGATCTCTTCCATCTCGATCCACCCTTCCCAAAATACCTCTCGATCCAATCGTCCTCTCCACTCTCCGCTCGCCGCCGCCGTGCTGCTGCACGTTCTCACCCTGCCGCCGCCGCCCTGCCCTGGCGCACAGCACGCGTGCTTGATCACACCGATGTTGGCCGCTCCACTCGCCACTACGTTGTAGCCCTCGCTTCCTGCACGCACCACCAAGCATCCATCACGGCTGGGATCTGATGGCTGGCAGGCGAGGCACCGGAGGCGAACAGCCCAGGCCTCAGGAGTGCGGAGGCGAGGTCGGGTGGTGGCTCGGCGAACTACGGCAAGGGGCGTCAAGGTGCAGGCTTGGCCGAAGGAGGTGGGCCCAGATATTCGGGGGGACAAGGAGGATGAGAGGGAACCTCCTGCAGTGGATGACGAAGAAGGGGAGTAGTACCCCTCCTCAGCGGACCAAGATGACCTACCATGCCGGAGGCAAAGTGTTCAGCGGCAACGGATTTGAAGGTGGTGGCAGTAGCAGATCGGCGTGAGCATCCTGCTCTCTCTCTCTCTCTCTCTCTCTCTCTCTCTCTCTCTCATCCTGCTCTCTCTCTCTCTCTCTCTCCGCATTGATATTTGTTTTGTGGCGTGGGAGCTTCAAGACGGCCATGCGTACGAATCTCAAGATAGGCAGCAGCATACGGCCAGCCGGCGGCATCACAGTAGCTCGGCTCTGTTACAACGAGAGGATGAGAAGGGAAGGAATTCCGCACTACGCACGCCACCGTATACTACCAGACACACTCAAAGAATGTGTCCAATTAACCTTGGATGCCGGAGTGTCCATCAGGGGAGGGAAGTTCGCGAGGTGCTGAAGCACAGCGCAAGGGAACCATCTCCATGGCCAACTCCGGCACCAAAGCGATACACTTTTTTTGGCTGGTTGTTGGTGATTGCTCCCATGTCTCTGTTGTTTTCTTGCTCTTTACAAAATTTAGTTCTATAATATCATCATTCAGTTACCTGAATTTTATCTACCTGCAAGAACATGATATGAGTTGCTATTCCCTGTTCTCTAAGGTAATGCATCAATTTGCTGCTTAGTTAGGAAGAGGAGGAGGAGTACGGTGGGCTCGACCTGCTGGTGGTGGACGTCGGGATTGACGAGATGCACAGTTCCTATGGTGGCTGCCGGGCTAATAGGATTTGTAGGAGGAGGAGGACGGGTGGGAGAGACCTGCTGCTAGAGGACGAGGGTCGATGAGATGCACGATTCCTATGCTTCTCTTGAGACAGCCATGATGGGAACACGATTCATATGCTTTAGGTATCTATTTCAACTGATCCATGGTTAGAGTTGTACACTGTATGGGCTAACTTCTTCAAATTCGGCTTTTTTTTCTTCTGAAGTGATGAGAGATCTTAGTTATATAGGAGTAAATGCGCCTTTTGGCGAGTACAATTTAAAGCTTTATTCTTTGCTGATCATATAGACTATTTAATACAGAAACTTACTGTCTTCTAAAAACAATATAAGCCCATTATTCTTCGCAGAAAAAAGAGAGCAGACTGCAGGTTGTATAGCCATGTATATCAGTATTCTATATGTAATTGCTATATTAACAAACTGTTCATCACATTAGGTTGTCATTACATTTCAGATGTTCTTTTACAATAATTTTGTTTCAATTTTAAGGTAGGTATTCGTATTTGTTATGATTATTATTTATTTCCTTCTTTACCAGCTTACTGTTGGATTGTTGGTTGTATAGCCCATGATTTCCATCTTTCTTGGTTCCTAGTAGGAGTTGATTGAAAGGCTTCTAATATGTGATATTCACTCACAATTTGCATGAAGGAATGCCCACATCAGCTATATATCAAGAGGATCTGGGTAATTCATGTTATCTTTAATTTCATTGATACTTCAGTAATAGTATGGAATAGTACTATGCAATCCAATTCTTTCTCCAGGAGCCAATAGCCTAGTTCTTACATTTTCTATTTTTGTAGATGTCCTACTATCAGTTCTATTGTGTATAAATGCTTCGGTCTATGATTTTTGTTGCGGATTGTTGTTTGCAGGCAATATCTGAAAACCTGAAATTATTGAACATGCAGGCATGAGTTCTGTTTACATATTTTTAAGAAATTTGGAACATGTACTCTTAATATTATATTATAATTTCTGCGATCGCAATTAAGGTATACACCCACCACACGCACAAGACACACCACAAGTCACCGCCTTGACCGATGTATCAATAAGACATGTATTGAACGATGAAGACCCGGGATGAATCTGCCTCTTGAAATTATCCGATCTTGCACAACGGCCATGTATCTATTCGGATAAACCATGTCAATAGTGCACATTTTATGCCTATTGATATTTATTTGTTTCCCGGTGTGCGACTTTTTTAGATGCACTGCAATGAAGTAGAGAATCATGCTGTGGCAGTGACAGTTGATGATTTCGGATGGAATTTGCTACTTGAAAGTGTGACATCCAGGTGTACTATTGTTTCCAATCCTCTATTTTTTCTTCCTTGCAAGTTACTAATATTTTCCCCATTTTTTGAAAATTATTTAATACCCTAGGAATTTATTTACAAAAAATAAGAATGCTAGGATATGTTGCTTATAATTCGGTGATTATATTATTGTTCCTTTTGTTTGTGGTTTGACAAACCGTTACAGAATGATTTCTACATCATACATTGTGGCACTCGAAACGATCACTCACATTTCCAGTTAATTTAATGATTTAAGAGATGTTTGACTACTGTTATGTCAAGTTGTATGTTTTGCATCACTTAAAGAAGGCACTGATATATATGTGTGCCAGATAAATTGTTGCACAAGGTTCTGATTTTACCCTATCTATTCTTTACAAATATATCATTTTCTGCCTTTTTTATTTTTCAGGTTGGGTTCATTACTCGTGGTGGCAAAAAAGATGACACCCTCCTTATATCTCCAAGGGTAGGAAGGGACAGTTTGCACATGGAAGAGGGTGATGTAGGGCAATTACTGTAAAGGAAGGAATGGGAAAAAGAATAGGTGCTTATCGTCGAAAACTAGACTTGCATGTACCGATCTTATATGAATAAGCATGTATCCAGCTTATATTGATATTTTCATAGTAGCGGAGACATAAATCACAAGTGACATGTTAAACTCAAATAATATTTTTATTAGTATCTCAAAGCCAGAGCGAGGGTGATATGGTGAGAGAAGAAGAATAAATGCACGAGGATTTGGAACGAATACATAGGATTGGGTCTCCGGGTTCACCGTCACAATACGCTTTCTTTTCATATCATGATACGCTTTTACGATTTACATAGACAAAATCGTAATAAACGAGATGGTACTAATTCCTCTAAAACGCCACTCTAGCGTCTAGCATCACTTTAGCTATTTACCATTAACCAAGTGATAGTGAATTCTAAATCAACCAGCCTGCACGAAAGGCCACATGCAGCTGTCATCCTTGAAACTGTTGACCTTGTCCTCCTTTTTAAGTAGGTCTGACTCTTACTCCGTAAGCGGTATGGGACTAACTTTGTAGCGTCAGCTTGCGCGCAAGAAAAAAGAACAAACGAGCACAGCATCAATTGGAATACTTTGTTGCACGCCTACCACTACACCGCCTAAGCCACATTATTTAGCAAGCAACAAAGCGCTTAACCATCTGAACATGCATGCATCACCGGCGGCCAAAGCTGGGATAAACGACGACGCCCGAACTAAAGTTCTGAGCAACACACCGCCAGCGCGTTATTCTTATGCATGGTCGCATGAGCCGCAAAACAGGGCCAGTTTGCAGCTGCTCATCGCCTGAGCAACTATCTAGCCACGCCATCTCAGTCTGCACGGATTGAATCTCCGGGTCACAATACGCTTTTTTCTCATATCATAATACGCTTTTGCGATTTGTATAGATAAAATTTCTTTATAAACGAGGTGGTACTAATAATTTGGGGATGTCCTATACAACCAATTTGTATTGACAAAATCATAATATAAACGAGATGGTACTAATAGCATGTTTGTCCGTCCGTCTGACCTGGTTAGCTGGACCTCGCTAAGATTTCTCTAATGGGCCACCAGCCATGTTTTGCAGTGGCCACGACTGGGCTTCCCACTGGCCGGCATGCACGACACATGAGGCGTCGGCGGCCTCAGCGCCCAACGCAAGGGATGGCAGAGCAGGGCGAGGCCCCGGCCAGCAGCGGCCCCGGCGGAAGCGGCTCGGCGCCCAGCGGACAGAGGCCGGCGCGGCGGCGCTAGGCGGCGGTGGCTGGGCGTTCGATGCAACCTTCTCAATCTCCTCTGTCATGATTTAGTCTCACCTCGCCACTTTGCATCCAATCTAATCAATTTATTATCCTCTGACCTCTGCCGTGATTTAGTCCCACCTCGCCACTTTGCATCCAATCTAATCAATTTATATACACAGGCGACTTTGCCTCATCAGAAATCAACAAGCCCCACATCAGAAATCAACAAGCGCAGAGGGTAACAGAATGAAGAAACTAATCAATAGCAGAGCCAACGGTGCCCATGGGCGAGCGGCGTAAGAAAAAGAGAGACGCGCACAGGAACTCTAGATTGGTTGAGAGGAAAATGAGGGGACGGCGCGGGGCGGCCGGCCTGCTGTGTTGGTGGTCGCCTGCTACGGCGGGTGTCGAGGATCCAAGTGAAGACTGTGGACCGCACGACAAACCGGGGGACAACATGGGGCGACCGGCCTGCTGTGTGGTGGTGGTTGCCGGCGACGGTGGGTGGGATCCAGAGTTCCAGACGATGGGATAACGGCGGCGCGGCGGTGGTGGAGCTTTGGGGTGGGGGCGGGGTGTCTCCGCGGTGGTGGAGCTTCTCTTGGGAGCGGGGATCCTGCGGGCGGCGCCAGCATAGCGACGGCCCCGACGATCGAGGTGGTCGTGTGGTGGTATCGGGGTGGGGAATGACTTGATGAAGTGTAGGTAACTCGCGGAACAGATAACTGACCAAGCGAGAAACGTCTCAAGAGAACGCGTGTTATCAGTCGACCACCCCACGTGTTAGCTAGCTAGCGTCCACAGGGTAATTGTTTTTCCTTTTTGATATTTAATAAAAAGGTGCAGTTTGGATATTCACGGACAGGTAAAAGTCTCCATCTGACAGACGTGTTAGTTGATCTTCATGGACCGGTAAAACCTTCGAAACTATGCAAACTTGCTGGATTGGCTCCACATATATTTTTTTAATTCGAATTTGCAACTCCGCCGGTGTTGCAGAAACTCGTTGGTGTGTGACCGCACGTCCTGGCGGGCACATGCGAATTCTGCTGCACACACGAGGCTGAGGTGGTTCAAGCGGAGGTTCGCGCGGGGTCGCCGCTCACGAACGTCAAGCAGAGGCGATGCACGTGGCGGCGAGGTGGAGGTTGACGACCGGCGGCGAAATTTGGTGGTGGATGTTGGCCATGGCAGCAGTTGTTTCTGTGTCCATGCCTATTTTAGTCCAGGAGGCCACCGCCGGCGGAGACCTCATCATCGCCACCACCACAGGGGGTTAGCATCGGGTCGTCCCGATAGGCCTGCGACGACGATGCTGTGGGATCCAGCTGTAGTCGCCCTCCCCTATCCCAGCTACTACAGGATCTAGCTCCCCTATCCCCTTTCCAGTCTTGCATTCTGAAACATCAGTTAAGTTGCAAGAATATAAAGTACAGTGAAGGTTGGCTTAGGATCATTGTATGGAGAACCAATTTGATGATCAAGGAGGCGGCAGACGCTCACTTGTAAATCGGTAGGTAGAAGGCAAGCGTTTCGCTTCAATTATAATAAAAAGATTAAAGTTTCAAAATTCTTTAATTATTTTAAAATAAAGAAATATTTGTGTTTTTCATTCCATGCACCACTACTCTTTCATCAGATGAAAGATGTTAGAATGGCTTCTTTACCTCCATGTGTCATACTCCGAAAAGCGATAATATTATAACTTATTATCAATGTTTGTCGGAATTGGATATAAGAAATGTCGCGTACTGTCTCACGGAGGAGGTTTCATGATAATTTAGCCCGTTGCAACGCACGGACATTTGTACTAGTAATAATAAAGCACGGATTGACTTTGTCGGGTTCACCGTCACAATACGCTTTCTTCTCATGTCATAATACACGTTTACAATTTGTATGGACAAAATCATAATATAAACGAGGTGGTACTAATTTGGGGTACGCACTAAAGATTTTCGTCAAAATTGAACGTTCTTTCGCTCACGGGCTTGGTCTACGTTATTCCGTTAACGTTTGGGCCGTTACTTTCTATTGGGCCTGGGTAAAAAGGAAAATAGACGAGCAAGCAAACCTGACGCGAGCACAGCCTCGGCGCACAAGATAAGAGCATCTCCAACAGCCGCGCTTCACGCCGCGTGTTAAAAACTAGTATGCCGCGCGCGCTTCAGCTGGTTTAGCACGTCCGCCAGTGCTGGCTCCAACAGCCGCGCTATAATGCAGTGCGCGCGCGCTGCTCGCGCGCGGCACGCACAAAATACATATACATTTCAAATAAAAGCAAAAATGATCAAACAAACAAAATAAATCAACAATAAATAGTTCAATTTCGTTATCGTTACAACCCAAACAAATAGTTTATCATTCAGTACAACAAATACTGCAATAAACACAACAAATAATTCATGAACAATACAATGTCGAATGCAGAAATCATGCTCTTTGTCGTCCATGCCATGCCCTCCACTCTTCAATCAGATCCTTCTGAAGTTCATTGTGCGTTGCGGGACGTCGAATGGCATGATAGGAGGCAACAAAACGGGCTACCCTTTCAGCCCTCCGTCGCACTCGCACGGGATGTCCCAATAGCTCATACTGTGAGTAGTCTAAATCTTGGCCACGCTCATTCTCGATGATCATGTTGTGCATGATCACACAAGCGTGCATGATGTACCAAAGCATTTTTTGATCCCAAAATCTAGTCGGTCCTCTCACAATAGCAACTTGGGCTTGCAAAATCCCAAATGCTCTCTCCACATCTTTTCTGGCCGCCGCCTGAGCATTGTGGAAATCAAGATTTTTCTTACCTTCCGGCTTTTTCAATGTCTTCACGAAGGTTTGCCACTTTGGATAGATGCCATCCGCTAGATAATAGCCATAGTTGTATGTACGGTCATTTTCTACAAACTGCACCGGTGGCAACTCATCATTTGCAATCTTATTCATCAGTGGTGACCGGTTGACAACATTGATGTCATTCAAAGATCCAGGCATTCCAAAGAATGCATGCCAAATCCAAGTCTCCTAATCGGCCACCGCTTCAAGGATTATAGTGGAACCCCTTTTTTGGCCGTGGAATTGCCCATGCCATGCCTTTGGACAATTCTTACAACTCCAATGCATGCAATCTGTTGAGCCAAGCATGCCAGGAAAGTCACGAGCTTTGTTCATCGCCAATAGCCTTGCGACGTCCTCAGCATTGGGAGATCTCAAATACTCCTCGCCAAACACTTGCACAATTCCCACTGCAAAGCGCTTGACACACATGATGGCTTGGCTCTCACCCATAGCCAAGTGATCATCAACTAGATCAGCCGGGATACCGTATGCCAACATACGCAAAGCGGCTGTCACCTTCAGAAAGGTGCTATGCCCGAGCTCTCCGGCGGCATTCCTCCTTTGCTGAAAAAACCGGTCATGGCTCGCTAGTTTTTCTGCAATGCGCCTGAACAAGTATGTGCTCATCCTAAACCGGCGACGAAAATACGACTCCGGGTATGTGGGATTTTCCACGAAATAGTTCCTCATCAATCTGTTATGGGCATCAATCCTATCTCTCCAAATTTTCTCCCGACCCATAACCGAACCACTGTGCTTCGGTTTTTTATTGATATGCATAGCTAGGATCATTGCAAGATCCTCCTCCTCTTCCATATCAAATTCTTCTTCGGAAGAATCATACGACGAACTCATCTACAATGTTCAATACTATACTATAAAAACTACAATTAAAAACATGCACCAAATTCATGAAGTTTGAGTAATACATACCTTGTAGGCGTTTTGTCGAACACCTTGCGGGCGCGGCGCGGCAGCAAGCGCTCGGGCGCTGTTCCTCAGACGACGGGCGCGCGTGAGGGCCGGCGGGACTAGGAGGGGGGCGGAAGCGCGGGGATAGGCGGGGAAAGAGCCGGAACGGTCGCCGGGGGGCGCGGACGGCGACGGCGGCGCGACCGGATGGGGGTGGAAGTGGGAGAGCAATCGCGCGAGAGTCCAGCGCGCGGGAGCGGGCGCTGCAAATAAACGGCGCGTGATTGCGTTTCGGCCAGCGCGCTGAACTGCATATGCCGCGCGCGCTGTTTTTGCGCGCCCGCTGGAGCAACTACACCGGTTGCGCGCGCGCTAAAACGCGCACTTTTGCGGCGCGGCGCTAGTTTGGCGCGATTGTTGGAGATGCTCTAAGGAGGTGAGCGCTCTGCGAGGCAGAGTCGCCCCCGTGTCGTGAGGGGGGCGCCAACAGGAGGCCCCACGGCGGCGGTGAGCCGCGGAGGAGAAGAAGGAGCGCCGGGGAGGGGGACGCTCCCGTGCTCCCATTCTCCCCCCGTCTCGCTCTGCCAAGGAAGGAAGGGCATGGCCATGCAAGCGGCCACGACGAGGCTCGCGTCCTCTAGCCTCCGCCGCCGCCACGGCCACCTCCTGCTAGCAGCCGCCACTGCCAGCCCGCGACCTTCACTCCCACGCCACCAGCTTCGGTACACCGTTCTTCCTCGTCGCCCCCTCTCTCGTGGCCTACTTGCCGCTCACCGTCCGTCTCATTCCTCATCAGGATTCAAGCAGGTGCGCGAGGACGAGAAGAGTAAGCTGGTTGGAAACAGAGAAGATGTTCAGGCGCGGCGCGGCGGGCGGAGCAGCAGAGGTTCAGGGGAGGTGCCAGCGGAGCAGGAGAGGTTCAGAGCCACACCGCGCCGCCGTCCTCCGCAACCCCGGCCTCCTCCTCGACCCCGCCTCTCCGTGCGAACAAACGGCGTTGCCGGCTACGGCCACGACCACCGTGCTTGAGTTGTCGTGCGAACCTTAGCAGTAGACCAAGTGCAGACATGTACATAAGGGGATCCGATTACGATTAGATGATGCAGACCATGTCCTTGTCCAACAAAACTCGATCGAGTGTTTGACCCGAATTGTTCCTTTTTGCTATAAGAAGGAAGAGTACTAAGCTGGAATCTCCATCACGTTAATTGTCGACGAAACATCCAATGTTTCCGTCGAGTTCGCAGCAGGAAGGAGCTCCGAGTTCGCCAATGTCTCCTGCGGCGTCTACACCAGAGGTATGCTTCCCCTTGAACCCTGTTAACACGTTATGAGGATCCATGGCCTCTTCTTCTATTTCTTCAGTGCTACCATCTTGCTCGTCAGAGGAAACTGGTGCAGTTTCTGCTGCATCTTCCTGACACTGGTCCTCAACCAGCTTGTTTTGATCTTCGTTCTGTAGATCCATGTCCTCCTTTTCCAATTGTTGAGTGGGTACAGCAGTTTCCATATCATCACCTAATTGATTGCAAACAAAATTCTCATCAGTTCCAGATACGACAGTCAAGAGCGTCACAGGAGGAAGAAGCTCCGAGTTCGCCGGAGGTACGCAAACATTCGTCGAGCACTCCAATGTCGCCTACGGCGTCTACACCAGAGGTATGCTTCCACTTGACCCATGTTAACAAGCGCCGTGAGCAGAGTAGACACCGCGCAAGTCCAACATTTGATTCAGCCATGTATGCACACCAGACCTGAGCGTCAATCATCATCCAAATCCAATACATTGCGTTAATTTTCAGACCCTTTAGGTGATGCTTTTTCATGTCTAGAATTGACCCTCGAGGTGATGCTTTTTCATGTGTAGAATTCAGCATGTTAGGCAAGAGCGTCAATCAATCTACTATAACATCAGACATGAGAGACCAGTCCAATTTTTCTTCACTACCTCGGAATAAGGAAGCTCAAGTCTGTAGTAGCAGGACTCACAAGAAAATGCATTGACACATATATGTAGTAGAATCTGAATCTGTTAATCTGTTAAAAGATAAGGATCTACTTGAAAGATAATGACAAGAGATACCAGTCCAATTTTTCTTGTAAAGTGCATGTTATTAAATATATCTGTAACTGAAAAAAAATTCAGGTTCCGGCAGGTTTTAACTTGACTAACAAATTTAAGTGAATTTGTTCTTCCTTTTTGTGCTCTTCTCTTTTTTACTCAAATAAATCTGTAATTTAGCCAGGCTGACATCAATGGGCTGCAGGTCATAACTATGCTAGCTTTATATTGCTGAATGTAGGTCTGTAATTTAGCCAGGCTAATATCAATGGGCTGCAGGCCATAACTATGCTAGCTTTATATTGCTGAATGTAGGTCTGTAATTTAGCCAGGCTAACATCAACGGGCTGCAGGCCATAACTATGCTAGCTTTATATTGCTGAATGTAGGAGCTTATTTTTTTTCCTTTTTAGTTATTAACTAATATTGGGCAGGGCATCTGAATGAACCAATTCGTGTTGAAAACAGAAACATGTCAGTTTCATGCAGCTATTTTCAGTTGACAAAATTGCGCAGTGAAAAACTACAGAAAACGCTCTTAAGATGCGATAGTTTTGAACCTGAATTTATAAAAGAAAATTTACCAATTTGTTTTGAAAATATCTTAGGCATCAAGTCCAGCAAGTTTGAGATGTTCATGGAAACATGTCGGTTTCAGGCAGCTATAATTCAGAATTCTTTGCCAAACTGTAACGTTTCAGCCATTCAGAAACATTGCCCATGATGTTAATATGTTGACCAGGGGCCTTTTGTAGAAACTGAAGTGTGGCATCCCTTTTGATGGTTCAATATAATTAAGTGTCTGGAGTCACTTCATATTCAGAATTGCCCTGCCATCCATGCAATAAATAAAATAGTGATTTGGCCTGGTTTTCATGTCTCTTCTATGTATGCGCGTGCAGGTGGCAAAGGCTTCCAATCCAACTCAGGTGGAGGCCAAGGAGGTTCGGCTCTCGGACCTTGCACCAATGATGCTGGATGATACCGACGTGCAGACTGTAAGTTTCATATAGTCAGACTGGGACCTTTCTTATTCTTATTTTGTCATCAAAACTGAAAAGGAGTGATGCTAATTCGCCAAATGTCAATGTGTTCATCAGCCTGTATGCTCTCAATCTCCTGGCAGATGGATATCATGGTTCTCTGACCTTCGATTACTTTATTCTACATTTACATGATATATTGCTTCTAGCCGATGAAATTTGGTCCACATCTGTGTGCTATAATAGACTTGTGATCACAGGACTGCTAGCTTAAAGTTTTTAGTGTAGATAGCAGTTTATATGTGTTTTAGAAAGCAAGAGCTCCAGCTTATAAGAGCAGACAACTAAATAACCCATGAACTCACTATGATGTACTACCTCTGTTTCAAGTGATCTAACGGTTGGAGGTTTACATTTTATTTTTGTTGTGACAGCAGAAAATAGATGACATCGCTGAACTGAACCTTGCAGAGGATTTTGATAACCGACCTTCCAAAAAGGCAAGAATTTCTGAATCAGGTGTTCTGGAACCATCACCTATGTCACCAACTATGAAAACATCTTCTCCAGGTTCAGAGTGTTTTGAATCGATTGTGCCGGAATCAGATGATCAGATGAATCATGATACACTACCATCACCTCCATCCCCATCTAGCTCGACAATATCTCCTGTTTTTCAATTGCATGATGTTAAGGAACCAGATTCACATAAAGAGATCAAACATGAGACATATGATTATCTCCCACGAGGTATTTGCTTGATTTATTATGTGTGCTTTTGTATACAATATATTCTTAAATTATTTGATTTTCTACAAACTATACATTGACCGACCATGATCTATGTGCTCATATAGCAATAGAATCATCTTTGGGAAAACAATTGCTGGTTCAGATAGATGGAAGTTCTGTCTTGCAAAATCAATTGATGTTCCTGCTAGATGAAAAAGAGTGGGTAAATGATGATGTAAGTACCCTTACTCAAACACGAAAAAGTTTCTAATCACTAATATCAATTAGTAATGTATTTTTTAATTCTTAATTGTAGGTGATCAATGCATATATATGTTGTATAAAGGACCAAATACATCTCCAAAATGATAATAAAGTATATTTTGAGAGTCCATTTGTTACCTCACTATTTAAACGAGATGGCACCATTGGAATACAAGAAGATAGTGCCTTCATGACAGAGACTGTCCTCGAATATATGCAGCATGACATGGTAATATCCATATTCATAATTTACACATTCTAGGTTTTATACATTTTCATTTACTATTTTCCTGAAAACATTAACTATTCTTAAAAAGTGTTTCAATTTTTATGTAAACGTTAACTTTTATTAAAAATAAGAAAATTTTCATGTTTAACCTTATCATCGATATTTATTAAAATTAGATATAAAAAAATGATGCACAATGGCACATGAAGCAGGTTTTTTTAGGCTAACCACACGCTATATTTATTGCTCAATAATGTTGTAAGAATACACTTTTTTAGCACATGAAGCAGGTTGTGTCCCTTTTCTCGCCCAGTGCAACGCACGGGCATTTGTAGTAGTAGTAATAATAATAATAATAATAATAATAATAATAATAATAATAATAATAATAATAATAATAATAGTAGTAATAGTAATAATAATAGTAATAGTAATCTATCCCTAATAATAAAGCATGGATTGACTTTGTTTACAATACTCTTCTTTCCGTAAGTTTACACTTTCAGTTTAAATCCAAAACATATAGGTGAGGTGGTACTAATTCGGGAAACGGAATCACGTAATGTGGTATGAGGCCTTCTCCTGACACGATGCACTACTGGGCCTCTTATGGGCTAGAAGCCACGTTTCAGATTTTATTTTATAAAATATGATGCATGCATATCTTTTGTTGAATAGTCCCACCTTGCTTTCTTATACTAATTTCCACCAATTTATAAACGCTTGTAACTTGCCTGAAATATCAACAAGCTGGTCACACAAATAGAGGGTACAAGAAAGAATCCATTGGCAGAGGGATTAAATAAACGAAGGGCTGGAATACATGCATGGCGTTCCTCGGCTGGACGTGAGCCATCCATGATGAAGTATCTAATCAAAACAGCTACACCAAATGAAGAGAGAGAATTCCTTATTTAACATCGTATCTAATTTTTTATATCCTATTTGACATCGACAAATAATTTCTTCCCTATCTAACAACGCGTTTAAATTTTATGCCTTTTATAACACGTATGTCCTTTTTAAGCCTAAGTGACACCTGAAATGACCCTTTTGCCCTCATGTGGTATGTTCGTGTGTGCCTGCGTGTGATGTTGCGTGTGTTTGTGTGCGTGTGCGTGTGTGCTACTGCACCGTGTGTGTGTGCGCGCGAGCATGTGTGTGCTGGTCGCAGTCTCGCCTTGCTGGTCAACGGCCGCCAACCGCCGCGCGGATCACGGTCCACGAACGAGTGCATACCCTCGGTCGCAAAGGTGGTACGGACGTAATCCATTATGTGCAGTCCAATACATTATACAGGAAAACGGCCTAGCAGGAGACATGGCCCAGCTCAGAACTTGAAAAATCTTTCGAACTAATTACTGGATGTACGTTTCTCTCCAAAAGAAAATAATGTACGTACGTGTTTACGCCAGACTTTAGGTATGGCATGCGGCAAACCTTGCCAAATACTAGCTGGCTTCGCCACTGGTTGTGCGTGCGTCCGTGGCTCCGTGCTGCTGTGTGTGCTGCTGCGTGCGCGTGTGTGTTGCTGATGCGTGAGTGTGTGCTGCTGCCTTTGAGTGTGCTGCGTGTGTGTGTGTGTTGCATGCGTGCGTGCTGCTGTGTGTTAATGCATGTGTATGTGTTGTTGCGTGTGTGTTACTGCTCTCGCACTGATGTTGCGTGCGTGTGCCATTGACCCGCACACACATATACCATATGAGGGGTAAAAAGGTCTTTTCAGGTGTCATTTAGGCTTAAAATAGACGGAAGTGTTATAAAAGACATAAAATTTAGACTCGTTGTTAGATAGGGAAGAAAAAGTTTTTCAGTGTCAAATAAGAAAATGAAATTTAAGATAGTGTTAAATAAGGAATTGTTTTATGAAGAGACGCATTGCAATGAAGACGGGTGTGCAAATGGAGAGATTGTGGGCTGACCGAGAGGAGTTAGACAAAGCTCATTGGATTAAACTAGGGACGCGGATTTTTGGGACATGATGGCGCGCGAGGATGAAATCTGGACAGTCTATCTATGCTATAAGATTAGCAATTAATATAGTGAATGAATGAATACCCAAACAACACGCCAGGTTAATTCAGCAAATACGTGTATATGGGTTGGTGCTAGCCATCTTAAATGGAATTGGATACAAGCGAATATGCATGCAAAATATGGTCTTGACAGTTTTGCCATGTTAATGTGGTGCAGGCCATTTAAAACACTGATCTGCAACGTTTAAATGTGGTTGTCTCAAACCTGTATGCCTTGAATACACAGCAGTGAGTGGGCCATGCCACTTTAAATTCGTATGCACTTTGTCTGGTAGTTGACTTTAGGCACTCTGTCAAATGTGTTGGACTTAAATCCTGGTGGATACTTGATGGCCTTCATGTCATTTAATGTTTATGCAGCCAGTAAGAATTAATTGGGGTGGCTTGCGCGGGGCATGTATTTTAGATATGCTTCATGCAGATGGGTGTATGAAGAACAGTGTTGAATCTTATCATCAGAATGGCTGGGTAGAGGGCAAATTTATTTACATGGGATTACTTGAAGTGTGAGCTACGATTCAGCCAAGTAAACTCTCATGGAAAGAGCTGGAGAAGTTGTAGGATATAGATGAACACTTAAATGACACTAGGACATGAACTAAAATGCTGGTGTTGTAGAAGCTAATGGACATAAAATATTGTTGGCAGTATGCTGGTGTTGTAGAAGCTAATGGACATAAAATATTGTTGGCAGTATTGAGAGGATTGAGAGAAAGAGAGGGTGAGGAATATGTACTGCTCTTAGACAGTCATTGAGTGACACATGGCCATCAAAGCTGAGAGAAAGAGAGAGAGAGATGGACTGCTGCAACTACAATTCCACATCTCCATTTTTTCCGAAAAGAAACTCTAAATCTCCATGTATGAGTTCTAGCTAGCCATGCCATGAACGAAGAGCAAGAACTAGAAAAGCAAGATGAGTGAGAGAGGAGCTGCAGTATGAACAAGGGATGGGGAGAAAATGCATGTGATGGTGCAGGTTGCCGTTATTGTACGCTGCAAATCACTGAGAATGACTCCTCTAATCAATAGTGTGGATCAATGTAGTCATAAATGCTCGGCAGCAATTTAAATGCTCGCGCTGCCTTGTCAGCGACAATACTGCGTGAATACTGAGTGTTATACAAATAAATGAACTGATTATACAGCCGAAGCGTATTAATGTTGCACGAATCTCACGGCGTCATGCGGTATGGATATCGGCAACGCGTGATGGCATGTCCATCCGCGATTAATCAATTAAACTAGTTACTAATAAAAAAAGACAATGTGGAGGGCTAGACACCACTTCGTGGACGAGCCATTACCATTATGGCCGGCAGCGCAGCAGTCCATCATCTCCGAGGCGGATGGCGTGGCGCGGCTCTGCTGCTCCTGGGTGTGGTGTGCCGCCTTCGCATTCTTCCGCCGGAGGCGCCTCGCGTCGGTCTCCACCATAGTGAGTGAGATCCGCATCACCTTGCGGGGGAGCGCCATGTGAAGTTTTTATTTGTCCGGTGTACCTTGAAATTTGCTGTCAAACAACTGTTATAGTAGGATAGCTAAGTGGGTGTTTTTTTTCTTTACATCATCACATGACTACTGATCTAAATGTTCTCTGCCACACAAGCTTTCCTTCCAAGGGAAAATTGTACCCTAACTGTTGTAGTTATTTATTTCCATGCATTTTGAATGTTAATCAAGACCCATGATAATACATGACTCCTGTTGTTATACATGGGTTCCGACAACTACATTCCCTAGACATATATATGAGGACTAAACTATTTCCCTTAATTTTTATTATTTTCTCGGTCAATACATATATTTGATAATATGTTGTTCTAAAAATATATGCTAACATAATTATTGGTGGTATGATAGCGTGGTTCAGAATCAACTATACCATTTACAATGCTGAAATAGATTGAGTTTGGTACATCCAAAAACTTTACAACTTATTAATGCCTCAAGTGAGTGATAAAAAAATTATGTGTCTAACTATGCAAGCACTCGTGACTATCATTTTCTTTAGTTTTCCAAACATTTTTCACAACAATAGTCCTTTTTATGTCGATGTGATATATTGATATGTTTGGAGATAATTTACATGTGTATCCGTTCATTTTATATATTGCTAATTCCTACAAACACAAAAAGAATCCTTATTTTTTTTATTTTGTATTTAATACTAGCATTGACTTCTTCTATGTTATCAAACATGTTGTGAAGATCGTGACTCTCAGCAACTGCTTCGAAACACACATTAGCATTGACCATGAATGTGTTGGAAATATGCCCTAGAGGCAATAATAAAAGTATTATTATATTTCAATGTTCATGATAAATGTCTTTTATTCATGCTATAACTGTATTATCCGGAAATCGTAATACACGTGTGAATACTTAGACCACAATATGTCCCTGGTGAGCCTCTAGTTGACTAGCTCATTGTGATCAACAGATAGTCATGGTTTCCTGACTATGACATTGGATGTCGTTGATAACGGGATCACATCATTAGGAGAATGATGTGATGGACAAGACCCAATCCTAAGCATAGCATAAAAGATCGCGTAGTTCGTTTTGCTAGAGCTTTGCCAGTGTCAAGTATCTCTTCCTTCGACCATGAGATCGTGTAACTCCCGGATACTGTAAGAGTGCCTTGGGTGTATCAAACGTCACAACGTAACTGGGTGACTATAAAGGTGCATTACAGGTATCTCCGAAAGTATCTGTTGGGTTGACACGGATCGAGACTGGGATTTGTCACTCCGTATGACGGAGAGGTATCTCTGGGCCCACTCGGTAATGCATCATCATAATGAGCTCAATGTGACCAAGGTGTTGGACACGGGATCATGCATTACGGTACGAGTAAAGTGACTTGCCGGTAACGAGACTGAACAAGGTATTGGGATACCGACGATCGAGTCTCGGGCAAGTAACGTACCGATTGACAAAGGGAATTGCATACAGGGTTTGATCGAATCCTCAACATAGTGGTTCATCCGATGACAACATCGAGGAGCATGTGGGAGCCATCATGGGTATCCATATCCCGCTGTTGGTTATTGACTGAGAGCGTCTCGGTCATGTCTGCATGTCTCCCGAACCCGTAGGGTCTACACACTTAAGGTTCGGTGACGCTAGGGTTATTAGGAAGACTAGTATGTGACTACCGAATGTTGTTCAGAGTCCCGGATGGGATCCTGGACGTCACGAGGAGATCCGGAATGGTCCGGAGGTAAAGATTTATATATGGGAAGTTGTCAAACGGACACCGGGAAGTTTCGGGGTCATACCGGTATTGTACCGGGGCCACCGGAAGGGTTCCGGGGGTCCACCGGGAGGGGCCACCCCTCCCGGGGGGCCACATGGGCTGCGTGGGGCAGGGAGCCATCCCCTGGTGGGCTGGCCGCACCCCCCTCCCTTGGGCCCATGCGCCTAGGGTTGAAGGGGAACCCTAGAGGGGGCGCCCCCCTTGACTTGGGGGGCAAGCCACCCTCTCCCCTCTCCCCTAGGCCGCCGCACCCCCCCTAGATGGGTTCTAGGGGGCCGGCCCCCTTCTCCCTTCCCCCTATAAATAGAGGGGTGAGGGGAGGGCAGCCGTACCACCCTCCAAGGCGCAGCCCTCCCCTCCCCAACACCTCTCCTCCTCCGTCGTGTGCTTGGCGAAGCCCTGTCGGAGTACTGCCTCTCCACCATCACCACGCCGTCGTGCTGCCGGTGGAGCTGTCTTCCTCAACCTCTCCTTCCCCTTGCTGGATCAAGAAGGAGGAGACGTCTCCCGTCCCGTACGTGTGTTGAACGCGGAGGTGCTGTCCGTTCAGCACTTGGTCATCGGTGATTCGAATCACGTCGAGTACGACTACATCATCACCTTGCAAGCTTCCGCACGCGATCTACAAGTGGTATGTAGATGCAAACTCTCTCCCTTGACTCGTTGCTTAGATGAACTCATAGATGGATCTTGGTGAAACCGTAGGAAAAATTTTAATTTTCTGCAACGTTCCCCAACAGTGGCATCATGAGCTAGGTCTATGCGTAGTTCTCTTTGCACGAGTAGAACACAATTTTGTTGTGGGCGTGGATTTTGTCATCTTACTTGCCTCTACTAGTCCTTTCTTGCTCAACGATATTGTGGGATGAAGCGGCCCGGACCAACCTTACACGTACGCTTACGTGAGACCGGTTCCACCGACTGACATGCACTAGTTGCATAAGGTGGCTGGCGGGTGTCTGTCTCTCCCACTTTAGTTGGAGCGGAATCGATGAACAGGGCCCTTATGAAGGGTAAATAGAAGTTGACAAAATCACGTTCTGGTGATTCGTAGGTAAGAAAACGTTCTTGCTAGAACCCAATTGCAGCCACGTAAAAGATGCAACAACAATTAGAGGACGTCTAACTTGTTTTTGCAGCGATTGATCATGTGATGTGATATGGCCAGAAGTTGTGATGAATGATGAATTGTGATGTATGAGATCATGTTCTTTGTAATAGGATTCACGACTTGCATGTCGATGAGTATGACAACCGGCAGGAGCCATAGGAGTTGTCTTTATTTTTTGTATGACCTGCGTGTCATTGAATAACGCCATGTAAACTACTTTACTTTATTGCTAAACGTTAGTCATAGAAGTAGAAGTAGTCGTTGGCGTGACAACTTCATGAAGACACGATGATGGAGATCATGATGATGGAGATCATGGTGTCAAGCCGGTGACAAGATGATCATGGAGCCCCGAAGATGAAGATCAATGGAGCTATATGATATTGGCCATATCATGTCACAACTATATAATTGCATGTGATGTTTATTATGTTTATGCATCTTGTTTACTTAGGACGACGGTAGTAAATAAGATGATCCCTTACAAAAATTTCAAGAAGTGTTCTCCCCTAACTGTGCACCGTTGCTACAGTTCGTCGCTTCTAAGCACCACGTGATGATCGGGTGTGATGGATTCTTACGTTCACATACAACGGGTGTAAGACAGTTTTACACAGCGAAAACACTTAGGGTTAACTTGACGAGCCTAGCATGTGCAGACATGGCCTCGGAACACGGAGACCGAAAGGTCAAACACGAGTCGTATGGAAGATACGATCAACATGAGAATGTTCACCGACGATGACTAGTCCGTCTCACGTGATGATCGGACACGGGCTAGTCGACTCGGATCGTGTAACACTTAGATGACTAGAGGGATGTCTAATCTAAGTGGGAGTTCATAATTTGATTAGAACTTTTTTTATCATGAACTTAGTCTAAAACCTTTGCAAATATGTCTTGTAGATCAATGGCCAACGCTAATGTCAACATGAACTTCAACGCGTTCCTAGAGAAAACCAAGCTGAAAGATGATGGCAGCAACTATACGGACTGGGTCCGGAACCTGAGGATCATCCTCATAGCTGCCAGGAAACAATATGTCCTAGAAGGACCGCTAGGTGACGCTCCCGTCCCAGAGAACCAAGATATTATGAATGCTTGGCAGTCTCGTGCTGATGATTACTCCCTCGTTCAGTGCGGCATGCTTTACAGCTTAGAACCAGGGCTCCAAAAGCGTTTTGAGCACTACGGAGCATATGAGATGTTCGAAGAGCTGAAACTAGTTTTTCAAGCTCATGCCCGGGTCGAGAGATATGATGTCTCCGACAAGTTCTACAGTTGTAAGATGGAGGAAAACAGTTCTGTCAGTGAGCACATCCTGAAGATGTCTGGGTTGCACAACCGTATGACCCAGCTGAACATTAACCTCCCAGATGAGGCGGTCATTGACAGAATCCTCCAGTCGCTCCCACCAAGCTACAAGAGCTTTGTGATAAACTACAACATGCAGGGGACGGAAAAGACCATTCCTGAAGTGTTCTCGATGCTGAAGTCAGCAGAGGCTGAAATCAAGAAAGAACATCAAGTGTTGATGGTCAATAAGACCACTAAGTTCAAGAAGGGCAAGGGTAAGAAGAACTTCTAGAAGGACGGCAAAGATGTTGCCGCACCTGGTAAGCCAGTTACCGGGAAGAAGTCAAAGAATGGACCCAAGCCTGAGACTGAGTGCTTTTATTGCAAAGGGAAGGGTCACTGGAAGCGGAACTGCCCCAAATACTTAGCGGATAAGAAGGCCGGCAACACCAAAGGTATATTTGATATACATGTGATTGATGTGTACCTTACCAGTACTCGTAGTAACTCCTGGGTATTTGATACCGGTGCCATTGCTCATATTTCTAACTCACAGCAGGAGCTACGGAATAAACGGAGACTGGCGAAGGACGAGGTGACGATGCGCGTCGGGAATGGTTCCAGAGTCGATGTGATCGCCGTCGGCACGCTGCCTCTACATTTACCTACGGGATTAGTTTTGAACCTTAATAATTGTTATTTAGTGCCAAGTTTGAGCATGAACATTGTATCTGGATCTCGTTTAATACGAGATGGCTACTCATTTAAGTCTGAGAATAATGGTTGTTCGATTTATATGAGAGATATGTTTTATGGTCATGCTCCGATGGTCAATCATTTATTCTTAATGAATCTCGAGCGTAATATTACACATGTTCATAGTGTAGATGCCAAAAGATTTAAAGTTGATAACGATAGTCCCACATACTTGTGGCACTGCCGCCTTGGTCACATTGGTGTCAAGCGCATGAAGAAGCTCCATGCCGATGGACTTTTAGAGTCTCTTGATTATGAATCGTTTGACACATGCGAACCATGCCTTTTGGGCAAAATGACCAAGACTCCGTTCTCCGGAACAATGGAGCGAGCAACCAACTTGTTGGAAATCATACATACCGATGTGTGCGGTCCAATGAGCGTTGAGGCTCGCGGAGGATATCGTTATGTTCTCACTCTCACAGATGACTTGAGTAGATATGGGTATGTCTACTTAATGAAACACAAGTCTGAGACCTTTGAAAAGTTCAAGGAATTTCAGAATGAGGTAGAGAATCAACGTGACCGAAAGATAAAATTCTTACGATCAGATCGTGGAGGAGAATACTTAAGTCACGATTTTGGTACACACTTAAGGAAATGTGGAATCGTTTCACAGCTCACGCCGCCTGGAACACCTCAGCGAAACAGTGTGTCCGAACGTCGTAATCGCACCCTATTGGATATGGTGCGGTCTATGATGTCTCTTACCGATTTACCGCTATCATTTTGGGGATACGCTCTAGAGACAGCTACATTCACTTTAAATGGGGCACCGTCTAAATCCGTTGAGACGACACCGTATGAATTATGGTTTGGAAAGAAACCTAAGCTGTCGTTTCTAAAAGTTTGGGGATGCGATGCTTATGTCAAGAAACTTCAACCTGAAAAGTTCGAACCAAGTCGGAAAAATGCATATTCATAGGATACCCTAAGGAAACTGTCGGGTATACCTTCTACTTAAGATCCGAAGGCAAGATCTTTGTTGCTTGGAACGGATGCTTTCTAGAAAAAGAGTTTCTCTCGAAAGAAGTAAGTGGGAGGAAAGTAGAACTCGATGAAGTACTACCTCTTGAGCGGGAAAGTGGCGCAGCGCAGGAAACCGTTCCTGTGATGCCCACACCAATTGAAGAGGAAAACAATGATGATGATCAAGGTACTTCGGATGAAGTTACTGCTGAACTTCGTAGGTCCACAAGGACACGTTCCGCACCAGAGTGGTACGGCAACCCTGTCCTGGAAATCATGTTGTTAGACAACAATGAACCTTCGAACTATGAAGAAGCGATGGCGGGCCCGGACTCCAACAAATGGCTTGAAGCCATGAAATCCGAGATAGAATCCATGTATGAAAACAAAGTATGGACTTTGACAGACTTGCCCGATGATCGGCGAGCGATAGAAAACAAATGGATCTTTAAGAAGAAGACAGACGCGGATGGTAATGTCACCATCTATAAAGCTCGACTTGTCGCTAAGGGTTATCGACAGGTTCAAGGGATTGACTACGACGAGACATTCTCTCCCGTAGCGAAGCTAAAGTCCGTCCGAATCATGTTAGCAATTGCCGCATACTATGATTATGAGATATGGCAAATGGACGTCAAAACGGCATTCCTTAACGGACATCTTAAGGAAGAGCTGTATATGATGCAGCCGGAAGGTTTTGTCGATCCTCGGAACGCTAACAAAGTATGCAAGCTCCAGCGATCCATTTATGGACTGGTGCAAGCATCTCGGAGTTGGAACATTCGCTTTGATGAGATGATCAAAGCGTTTGGGTTTATGCAGACTTATGGAGAAGCCTGCGTTTACAAGAAAGTGAGTGGGAGCTCTGTAGCATTTCTCATATTATATGTAGATGACATACTCTTGATGGGAAATAATATAGAATTTCTGGACAACATTAAGGCCTACTTGAATAAGTGTTTTTCAATGAAGGACCTTGGAGAAGCTGCTTATATATTAGGCATCAAAATCTATAGAGATAGATCGAGACGCCTCATAGGTCTTTCACAAAGCACATACCTTGATAAGATTTTGAAGAGGTTCAAAATGGATTAGTCCAAGAAGGGGTTCTTGCCTATGTTACAAGGTGTGAGATTGAGCTCGGCTCAGTCACCGACCACGGCAAAAGATAAAGAAGAGATGAGTGTCATCCCCTATGCTTCAGCCATAGGATCTATTATGTATGCCATGCTGTGTACCAGACCCGATGTAAACCTTGCCGTAAGTTTGGTAGCAAGATACCCTAAGTAATCCCGGCAAGGAACACTGGACAGCGGTCAAGAATATCCTGAAGTACCTGAAAAGGACGAAGGACATGTTTCTCGTTTATGGAAGAGACGAAGAGCTCGTCGTAAAGGGTTATGTCGATGCTAGCTTCGATTCAGATCTGGATGACTCTAAGTCACAAACCGGATACGTGTATATATTGAATGGTGGAGCAGTAAGCTGGTGCAGCTGCAAGCAGAGCGTCGTGGCGGGATCTACGTGTGAAGCGGAGTACATGGCAGCCTCGGAGGCAGCGCATGAAGCGATTTGGGTGAAGGAGTTCATCACCGACCTAGGAGTCATACCCAATGCGTCGGGGCCGATCAAACTCTTCTGTGACAACACTGGAGCTATTGCCCTCGCCAAGGAGCCCAGGTTTCACAAGAAGACCAGGCACATCAAGCGTCGTTTCAACTCCATCCGTGAAAATGTTCAAGATGGAGACATAGAGATTTGCAAAGTGCACACGGATCTGAATGTCGCAGATCCGCTGACTAAACCTCTCTCGCGTGCAAAACATGATCAACACCAGAACTCTATGGGTGTTCGATTCATCACAATGTAACTAGATTGGTGACTCTAGTGCAAGTGGGAGACTGTTGGAAATATGCCCTAGAGGCAATAATAAAAGTATTATTATATTTCAATGTTCATGATAAATGTCTTTTATTCATGCTATAACTGTATTATCCGGAAATCGTAATACACGTGTGAATACTTAGACCACAATATGTCCCTGGTGAGCCTCTAGTTGACTAGCTCGTTGTGATCAACAGATAGCCATGGTTTCCTGACTATGGACATTGGATGTCGTTGATAACGGGATCACATCATTAGGAGAATGATGTGATGGACAAGACCCAATCCTAAGCATAGCATAAAAGATCGTGTAGTTCGTTTTGCTAGAGCTTTGCCAGTGTCAAGTATCTCTTCCTTCGACCATGAGATCGTGTAACTCCCGGATACCGTAAGAGTGCCTTGGGTGTATCAAACGTCACAACGTAACTGGGTGACTATAAAGGTGCATTACAGGTATCTCCGAAAGTATCTGTTGGGTTGACACGGATCGAGACTGGGATTTGTCACTCCGTATGACGGAGAGGTATCTCTGGGCCCACTCGGTAATGCATCATCATAATGAGCTCAATGCGACCAAGGTGTTGGACACGGGATCATGCATTACGGTACGAGTAAAGAGACTTGCCGGTAACGAGACTGAACAAGGTATTGGGATACCGACGATCGAGTCTCGGGCAAGTAACGTACCGATTGACAAAGGGAATTGCATACAGGGTTTGATCGAATCCTCGACATAGTGGTTCATCCGATGACAACATCGAGGAGCATGTGGGAGCCATCACGGGTATCCATATCCCGCTGTTGGTTATTGACTGAGAGCGTCTCGGTCATGTCTGCATGTCTCCCGAACCCGTAGGGTCTACACACTTAAGGTTCGGTGACGCTAGGGTTATTAGGAAGACTAGTATGTGACTACCGAATGTTGTTCGGAGTCTCGGATGGGATCCTGGACGTCACGAGGAGATCCGGAATGGTCCGGAGGTAAAGATTTATATATGGGAAGTTGTCAAACGGACACCGGGAAGTTTCGGGGTCATGCCGGTATTGTACCGGGGCCACCGGAAGGGTTCCGGGGGTCCACCGGGAGGGGCCACCCCTCCCGGGGGGCCACATGGGCTGCGTGGGGCAGGGAGCCATCCCCTGGTGGGCTGGCCGCACCCCCCTCCCTTGGGCCCATGCGCCTAGGGTTGAAGGGGAACCCTAGAGGGGGCGCCCCCCTTGACTTGGGGGCAAGCCACCCTCTCCCCTCTCCCCTAGGCCGCCGCACCCCCCCTAGATGGGTTCTAGGGGGCCGGCCCCCTTCTCCCTTCCCCCTATAAATAGAGGGGTGAGGGGAGGGCAGCCGTACCACCCTCCAAGGCGCAGCCCTCCCCTCCCCAACACCTCTCCTCCTCCGTCGTGTGCTTGGCGAAGCCCTGTCGGAGTACTGCCTCTCCACCATCACCACGCCGTCGTGCTGCCGGTGGAGCTGTCTTCCTCAACCTCTCCTTCCCCTTGCTGGATCAAGAAGGAGGAGACGTCTCCCGTCCCGTACGTGTGTTGAACGCGGAGGTGCTGTCCGTTCAGCACTTGGTCATCGGTGATTCGAATCACGTCGAGTACGACTACATCATCACCTTGCAAGCTTCCGCACGCGATCTACAAGTGGTATGTAGATGCAAACTCTCTCCCTTGACTCGTTGCTTAGATGAACTCATAGATGGATCTTGGTGAAACCGTAGGAAAAATTTTAATTTTCTGCAACGTTCCCCAACAGAATGAGTCTCACTAAGCAGTGTCCGACTCACATTTATACATTGTGCCCTTTAGTAAAAGGTGCAGGTTTTTGCTTCGGTGACATTAGGGGTATTTTTTTACCCGTTGCAACGCACGAGCACTTTTGCTAGTCTTTCCCTAATAATAAAGCACGGATTGACTCCGTGGGTTCACCGTCACAATACGCTTCTTCTCGTGATTTTACGCTTCCAGTTTGAATTTAAAACATATTCGAGGTGGTACTAAATTTATCGACTCGATTGACTGTTCTTTCTTGGTCGCTTAGCTGGGCTGCGATCCAGTTGGGCCTTGGCCCGTCTCTTTATTCTCCCTGCCCACTCACCGTCGTCGCACTTTTGCTAAAACCACCCGAGCCCAATCTGCCGCTGCTTTTTCCCCTCACCCCCTCTCTTTCGATCTCTCTCACCCCCATCGCCTGATTTTCTCCATAATCCCACATCGCTAATTTACAATGAATTTTATCGGTTTATATACGTGCACCTTGGTGATTCAACAAGAGGCAGCAGAAATCAACGGAGGAACCAACCCAGAGAGGTGTACAGCGAAGGAATCAAACCTGGGATTCGAGAGGAAGAAATTGATCTCTAGAGGGGAGGCTCGGGGCGAAGGGAAGGGGCTGCTGCCCCGGGCAAAGGAGAGGGAGCAACCCTGGCCTCGCTCGGCCAGGAGCTCGTGGTTGGGGCAGCGGTGCGGACCCTTGTCGGCCACGGTGGCTTGGAGGTTGCCAAACCGAGGCGACGGCGACGACGCACTGGTGGGGGTGGGGGGAGCTCAAGGGGGCGGAGGCGATAGCACCGCGTCGGCCGTGGTGGCTTGGAGGTTTCCGGACCGAGGCGGCGATGACGCACTGGTTGGGGATGGGGCGAGCGGAATCAGGCAGCAGCGACAAGCGAGTCCAGGAGCAGGAGCTCAAGGGGGGGCGGCTATGACGCACTCCATGCCATGGCAAGCGGGGATAGTACAGAACCGGCCTTTAGTGCCGGTTTGTGACGGCCTTTAGTGCCGGTTCGCCAACCGGCACTAAAGAGTGGGGACTAAAGGTCCCCCCCCCTTTAGTACTGGTTCGTCACGAACCGGCGCTAAAGTGCCACCACGTGGCACGAGCCAGGCCCGTTTGCGTGTAGGGCATTAGTACCGGTTGGTAACACCAACCGGTACTAAATGTTTGGTTTTTTTATTTTTCTTTAATTTTGTGTTTTCAATTTAATTTAGTGATTGTTTTACATTATAATGAGTTGTTAAATCATTAGGTGAAAGTACCACGGATTAGTTTCGACTGGATGCATTGGATATCTAGCTACTAGCTAGCTAGCTAAGTGATCAATGCAAGTATATGTCATATCCATATTATACTTGATCAACTATAATATATACGGATATGGCATATACTTGATCACTTAGGTAGGATCCATCCAGCTGAAACTAATCTGCGATTTCTTTCATTTAATGATATAATAACTCATCATCATCATCATATTAATCATCATAGTCATGCATTACCGCTAGCTATCTAATCACCACCAGCACTACTAGCTTAAACAAGAAACATTCACTTGTACCAGAAGCAAAAATATCATCGAGTTCAACATGATTGTCATGATATTATAAGCGTTCATATATAACACCACAAAAGCAAATCACTTAAGTTCAGAACGAAGAACATGGACATGAAAGGACAAGTACTAAGAGCAACATGAACTAGATAAATCACTCCTGCTAGCTACTCTCTCTCTGATAAAATAGCATAGAACATGTATAGCTCTCCTGATTGATCACACTGAAGCATGCAGATAAACCTGTCTCCTAATCGTGGGTTGCGCTTCTCATTGTTGCCCCCTAGTACTTCTCTGCGATCGTTAACAATTTTCCTCCAATCTTTCACTATTAAGCATTCATCGCTTCTATAAATCCTGAATGCATTCATGTGCGGCAGGATATCTTGGCAGTAAGCTAACAATTGATGTGCGGCCTTTAGTATCGATCCCCTGTGGCACAATTGTCATCGGGAGTCCCTGTTGAAGAACATCGTATAGTACTTAATTAATATACTTAACAATAAAAGTTTAGCAAAAAAATTATGTATGCAAAATATGCACTGAGGACAAATAGTAAATATCTTACCCTCATTCCTAAATAGATGTGACCGTAGTTCAATACCATCACTATTGGTCGCATGTTTTGAGTACTAACATTTCTAAGTGCAGGAAGAAAATTTGTCTTGACAGTATGAAGATCCTCAAGCCATGAAACATAATGACTTATCTCCTCGCAGTTTAGTTCAGCTCCGGGACAGTGGTAGGTCCTGTCTACCAAGCGCCGGACATGTTTGGTTGAATGGAGATAAGCTGTCAATAGAAATTAGTTGTCAATTATTTTTAAATAAGCAATATCAAAGACAAAAATATATTTGAGAAGAACTCACATAATGGTAGAACTGGAGGCGTCTGCACATCGACCCATATGTCTCTATTACCTTCAATATCATCTTCCGGACGAATATCAAAGGTGATAACCATACCAGGCTCAAATGCATAAGCCTTGCATAGTGCTTGCCAAGTTTTGCATTCAAAATAGGTGTACGTGTGTGCGTTGTATAATTTGACGTTAAAAGTATAACCATGCTCAGTTTTTAGGTAAACTCTATTTACCTCCATAGTTTCCAAATCTTTGAAACCTATCTTATCCAAGACAAAAATTCTTGCATGACAGGGGATGCGCTAGTAGAATAACAAAAGTTAAAAATTATAAGTCAGGCAAATGAAGCATATATAAGTCATGCTTAATTACGAAAACAGACTTGTCGTTGTGACTTACTGTATCGAATTCGAATGTCTCATCCAGCTTGATGCTGAATCGCCTATCATCAACAAGGAAATTTCTGTCGCACTGGCCGCGCTGGTCTTCACAGTATTCGCACATAATGAAAAAAATTCAATTAATTCAACTAAGCATTTACTAAAAATAAACTAGTTATATTAATTCAATTAGTTCAACTAAGCATTTACTAAAAATAAACTAGTTCTATATATTAATTCAACTAGTTCAACTAAACATTTACTAAAAATAAACTAGTTATATTAATTCAACTAGTTCAACTAAGCATTTACTAAAAATAAACTAGTTATATTAATTCAATTAATTCAACTAAGCATTTACTAAAAATAAACTAGTTATATTAATTCAACTAGTTCAACTAACCATTTACTAGAAATAAACTAGTTATATATATTAATTCAACTAGTTCAACTAAGCATTTACTAAAAATAAACTAGTTATATTAATTCAATTAAATCAACTAAGCATTT
>NC_041389.1:199313862-199314662 GCF_002162155.2 Triticum dicoccoides | reverse complement strand
GCGGCGACGACGACGGGTGGCGGGGGCGGCGAGGGCGCCGGGGACGACGACGACGTGCGGCGGGGGCGACGGCAGGGCGGCGTGGCGGCGTCGGCGTCATCGTCGGAGATCGAGATGCCTCGCGCGAGAAGTGGAACGAAGTGGCGACGATAACTGAATTTTCGTAAGTGACATATATATAGGATGGACCTTTAGTACCGGTTGGAGCCACCAACCGGTACTAAAGGGCAACACATTAGTACCGGTTGGAGCCACCAACCGGTACTAATGACCGTGCGCTGCCACCCGCAGTGCACTACTTTTAGTCCCACTCGCCGAGCGAAGGGCAGCCGCACTGGTTTATAAACCCAGCCGTGGCTGCCCTTTCGAACTCCTCTATATAGCAGGCTTCTGGGCCTAACTAGGGCGCGCTGCCCTGTGAGCCTGCTGGCCCTTCTGGGCCTGTATTTGCACACCCTAGGTCTGGCAGGCCCACCGGGCAGCGCCCCAACATTTTTTATAAATTTTTTTCTTTTCTGCATTATTTATTTTCTTCTATTTATTTTTGAGTAATTTTTTATATAGTTATTTCTTTTTTGCTTTATTTTTTTCTTCTATTTATTTCTGAGTAGTTTTTTTGCTGTATTTAGTTTCTTTGTGAATATTTTTGCTTTATATAATTTTTTTTCTTTTCTGCATTATTTATTTTCTTCTATTTATTTTTGAGTAAATTTTTTATATAGTTTTTTCTTTTCTACTTTATTTTTTCTTCTATTTATTTCTGAGTAGTTTTTTTTGCTGTATTTAGTTTCTTTGTGAAT
>NC_041389.1:199308540-199312397 GCF_002162155.2 Triticum dicoccoides | reverse complement strand
TCTTCGTCTTCCTCTTCTTCTTCATATTCCTCTCCTTCTTATCCTTCTTCTCCTTCTTCTCCTTCTTCCTCTTCTTCTTCCTCTTCTGCTTCCTCTTCTTCTTCATCTTCCTCTCCTTCTCCTTCTTCTTCCTCCTCTTCTTCCTCTTCTTCTTCCTCTTCCTCTTCTGCTTCTTCTTCCTCTTCTTTATATATAGAGTTCAATGAAGACCAAATGCTTTTGATAGTTTGAAAAATAACATATTTAAATTGTGCATCTGAACGCAGAAAAAATACATTGATCAGTACTGCCTTTCAGCCAAAACGCGCTACTGCTACACAGAAGTACATATAAAAAATACATTGATCATCAACGATCTTTTTGTATAGAATCTAAATCGTCAATAGGAATCTACCACGATTTAAGAACCGGCGAGGACTCCTATTGCAGCCACAGATCCTACACATAGAGTTCAATGAAGACCAAATGTTTGAGATAGTTTGAGAAGTAACATACTTAAGGTGGTCAAATTCTTGTTAGGGGAGTGAGGTGGGACTAAAAATAGCGCCTACCACAACCTCTTCAGTACCGGTTCGTGCCACGAACCGGTACTAAAGGTGCTGGCCGGGCACCAGCATCTTTAGTACCGGTTCGTGGCACGAACCGGTACTAAAGATTCCCAAAGAACCGGTACTAAAGGTCACCTCCCGCCAAGTCATTTGAACTGGCACTAATGGGCAGCCGGCTATGCGAACCGGTACTAATGTTTCTCATATTAGGTCTTTTTTCTACTAGTGGAGGGGGAGGCGAAGGGGGCGTCCGAGGAGGGAGAGTCACAGGGCGCAGTAGGAGGCGAGGAGGAGCAGGGATTCGGAGGAGCTGAGAGAACCGACGGGGTTCTTGACGTGGCGGTGGGTGCAGGCGTCAGCGGCGGCGTGTCCCAGCAGGAGGTCGGGGAGGTCGGGGATGTGCATAAGTGGCATCACGGAAGAGAAACTGGGTCGGGGATGTGCATAAATGGCATCACGGAAGAGAAACTGGGGAGATAAGGCTCTGCGAGGTTCCGAGGGGCGCTAAGCGACACGGCTGCTCGTTTCTTCAAGACCGGCCGACGTGTGTGGCTTGCTTTTTTTAGACTAGCGTGCACGCATGTTCACAGTTCCTGTTTCGAATAGTTTGGACTTTTCTTGCGAGATTGATACTTTCAATCCTTCACGCACCGATTGAAATCTCATAGTCCATCACGCAGACATGTTAGTGTGCACGTCTTTGTTCTCCGAACTATGCACACATTGCCTTTCGTTAAGATTGAATTTCACTCTGTTTATGTCCCTCACGAGCTCGTACTGACTAGCTATGAAGGAAAACCAACAATTTCATCCTGCTAAAATTACTTTTGAAAGTGTTCGCATGCACTAAAAAATTATTGTATGATGGTAGTACAATAATTAATCTATCGATATGGTATGTCTTTTCACTAGACATCGACGATCCGTCTACAACATCGTAACATTTTGCTGGTTCCTAAATTGTAGGACACTAGCAACACATATGCGTCATCATTAATTAACTCACTCATGCTTATTTGAAACTATATTTAAGGATACCGCTTTCGCCCCAAACATTGATGTTATGGAGGAAAACAACAGTTGCATCCAACTAAAATTACTTTCAAAGTGCTGCATGCGTAAAAAAATCTAAACAAAAATAACCCACTTTAGTGAACTAGCTCGCTTTCTTAAACAAAAGTAATTACATAAGTTTGGCAGCCTAGATATAATTCTTATAACGGACTGATTGTAGTGCTCTGTGACTCCCCTTGCGTTCACGAGCCTGAGTGTTTTTTGGGTTTCAGTTCTAGTTTTCCTAGGCTGTTTCCTTGCTGTACTCGTTTCCCTCAATCTAATAAAGTACGGCCATTGACCCTTCGAAAGTAATTACATAAGTTGTTATATCCCACTATCATGATTTTAAGACATTAATAATTCTACTATGTAGGATAGTATTAACTTTACTTAGTGATAATCGTCTAAAAGGATTACATAGAATATCATAGTTGGCTAATATAAACTTAAATTGCAAGCCAAAATGGTTGCACAATTTAAAAAGGGATGCGGGGAAGAAGTAAAACATTACTCCCTCATCCGTTTTTATTTACTCTGCATATTAGATTTGACTGAAGTCAAACTTTGTAAAGTTGACCAAGTTTATAGAAAAAATATATCTCGTTACCATAATAAATCTATATGATGTGAAAGTACATTCAATAATGAATCCAAAGGTATTGATTTGTTATCATATATGTTAATATTTTTGTCTATAAACTTTGTCAAAGTTTACGAAGCTTGACTTTGACCAATGCTAATACGCGGAGTAAATGAAAACGGAAGGACTACTATACAAACAACACATATTTGATGCTTATATGCATGCTAATGAGATTAATTTATGAGTAGCTATGTATGCTCTATTTATGATGCAAAATCTAATCTATTTCTTTTTTTAATCAACAACAGATTCTCCGTCATAGGAAACTCTCATGAAGGAATTGAGGCGCAACAGACTCGGCTGTTAGGATTTAATTAATCTTATTAATCCCTACTTTTTCTAAAGAAGGCAGTTGCCTCGTGTCCCTTCGAAGACACCCCTTCGAGGGCTATATATATGTGTAACCCATCATCAATGAAAACAAGGATTCACTTTTACTTCTCTGTCTCCCTCTCTCGTTTCTCTTTAACACGCTCCCGGCGGAGCAATTCTATCGGCGTACAGCGAAAGAAAAGGGCCATGCCCGAGACGGCAGTTACGCACGCACAGAGGCGAGGGCTATTCCACGAACTCAATGGCCCTGGATCGCAACGGACTCCGACGCCGCCGGCCAGGCCGCCGTGCCTGCAACACTCTTGACAGAAAAGAAATCCAAAGGAGAGCGACATCAACTCAGAAGATCTTCAATTCCATCTTCCAGAGCCGTTAGCCTTCAGAATACCAAGAACGAGGGAAGGATTAGGAACGAAATCAAAGATCGACAAGAAACAAGGTGCTTCTTTTCCGATTTCAATACCAAGAACGAGGGAAGGATTAGGAACGAAATCAAAGATCGACAAGAAACAAGGTGCTTCTTTTCCGATTTCTTTCCTGCACACAACGAATGCTACATGGAATCATTCCCTTCGGCTCTTACCTGGGATCGTCCTAGACGACGTCCGCTCTTCGCCAGACCACAACAGCCGACGGCGCTCGGTTTAGGCTGGCAGCGGCTTGCATCCTCGCATTCCACAGCGCGAGCGAGGCAACGCCCTCCGGCGCGCAGCCAGGCGTGCAGCGCGTGCGCGCTGTACTCCGGCTCTGGCGCGGCCCGGCAGAGCGTTTTGGCGATGCACTCCCCGGCGACGGCGCTGCCGCACATCGAGTCGCATCGCGACGATGGCATCTGTTTCCTTTGGCCTTGGCCCCGCGCTGGACTGGGACACCGGAACCACCGGTTTCGCAGCCGCTCCGCGACGCGGTCGCTGCCCGCGCGGAGGCACCTGAGGCCGCGGCTCCTAGACCGTCCTCCGCGGTGAAGCCCCCTGGCGCACGACGCGGCCACCGCATCTGACGCGGAGCGACTTCGCCCATGGCCTCGCCTGCTGAGGGAATTGTCGCGGCTTCCGGCCGGCGCCCCCTGGAGCGCGCGCGCCGCGGCGGCTCGTCCCTCCGGCGTAGGTGACTTGCTCCATGCGCGTCAGCAAAGCAAGGCGACGCAGTCTAGCGCGACTCCTTCGGGCGCGCACGCAGCGGCGTCCTTCGGCCTCGGCGCCCGCAAGGACGGCCCACAACCGTGACGCGGAGGCGACGACGCGGCCCTTGGCTCGCATCCGAGCAGGCAACGACCC
>NC_041389.1:199301499-199308263 GCF_002162155.2 Triticum dicoccoides | reverse complement strand
CGGCAGCGCCCTACGCGTGGCTCCCCGCAGCAGAGATGACGGCGCGCCGGGTTCTTCCCGCTCCTCACCGACGAGACAGCCACCGGCAGCGGGGGTCGGGGGAGCAGTTGCTCCCGAGGGAGACGAAACCGTCTCCTCCGCCTGCCTTATCCACTCCAGGTGGTGGGCGGCTGGGCCGCCTGTAAGGCCGTATGGGCCAGAAGGCCCATATGTTTTTGGTCCATTTTAAATACTGGACGATTTTGCCGAATTAATCCTACATTTTTCTTGATTAATTTCGCATTTTGTTCTATTAACAGCAGTTCAACTCTGCTTTAGACACTGTTAATTACAGTACTTAAATTTCAGTACTGTAAATATGTTGAGTACTATGTATTCCATATAATATGTTGATGTAATATATTTCCATGTTTCTTACATGTTGAGATTAATTACATCTATTATTGCAATTGAGATTTGTTTTTATCTCTTGCAAATATAAATTTAGTACCTCTAGAGTACTGATTTGCAATTGAGAATTTTCTTCTCTTGCAAAACAATCTCATTGTGATTGAGATTAATTTTCTCTCGTAAAATATTAATTCACTTTGCTGAATTATCTTGCAACTTGATACAACATCATCTCATTTAATTTGAGGTCTATACAATTCAAGTTTTCACTTGAACATCAAGTTTACAACATCATTACTATTCATTACAATAGTAATGTATTTCCGTTGAGTATGATGTATTCCGGAATGTATGTATCTCCATGTTCGCTACATGTCGAGATTAATATGTCTATTTGCAATTGAGATTTTCAATTTCTTGCAAATACATATGCAAAATTCAAGGTGTCATCCTTAGCAATTTGAGGTTCACACTAATGATTTCGAGCCACCTTCTTGGAATCTATTAATTTTGCAACATTAAGATGTATTTATATTACGCAATCTGTAATATAAATAAATTACCGGTTTTTCACCGGGGATGGTATGTTTTATGTGTTTACCACATTGACATTCTTCATGAACATGTCACAGCGGTCGAGATTGATTTCTCCCGCACAACAAACTTGTAAATTTTTGACAATAATATCTCCCTCATTATATTAGGAAAACACAAGGTAATGAGTTGGATCTACTGCCCATGTGCAGACTATCTATATTACTGTGAGATCTATATGATCTTCAATGTGTTATGTTCCCACAATTGAGGTTGAGCATTTTCGAGTTATACACTTGAGTCAAATTTTTAGATTTTGATTACAAAACCATGATAATTTTTAATTTACTTCTTGTAAATTAATTATCTCTGGCTTGCCCCTATAAGTAATCGATGGCTAACAATTTGAGGCACTTGCCCTAAATGACCACAACTTACTTAAGCGGGTCATGGACATCAAGATCAGTCTTGCATCCCATGGGATAACGCGCGCAATCCAAGCCACGCTACCGGGACGCAAAGGACCTCAAGGGTAATGGTTTGGAACTCACTTCAAACCCTCAACCTGTCACGAGACCCTATGATCATGGAGAGCATGATGGTTGAATATGAATCAACCGACATGTTTGGAGACTATACATTTAGTCCCTAGTCTCCTTAGTGATCTATTTTATTTATGTCCATTTATGATGTTCTAATAAGAACATGATTATTGTTGTCATTATATATTGTATATCACAATATATTGTATCAGCACTTTGATACAAATTCATGTGTATGTATTCTATATATCCGACAGTGATTTTCTTAAGAATCTTCATGTCTATATATAGATTTCTACGGGAGTCAATCCGATGAAAAATGATATGTGCCTTGTGGACATATGCACCACAAACTCTATACTCAGGGAAGTCCATGTTTCCACTCTCATTGAGAGAAAGGAGATATTTTAAAATCACTAGACGTGATGAGGTATTTGTTGGCTCAACTAGAGTCATATTACTATCCCTGTGGGTACTCGAGTAACGTCGGGATGCTTTATTGCTTCCCAGATTTAACTCGTACCCTACTAAGCTATAGAGATATCCGTCAAAATAGTTTCCATAGCAAAACTTATGATGACAACAAAGAGAAATAACTTCTCTTTACTATATGCAACGGATATGGCAAGCACATTCTCTGTGTATCATCTGGATTGTACTATACATACGACACAACCCGTAGCACATGTTGCGTACGAGATAGTTTTTCAGAGTGTCTTGTACATGACAAACTTGGCATACTCGCCTTGGTCATCGAGACATTGGGTTGAAACCGAAACTATCAGCAATTCCATTGGTTTATGATTATTATGATGCTAAATTCTAAAAATATTTGGATTTTGTGTGCACTACATATGACACAGGGAAGCTAATTTTAAGGATTGTGCACCTTAAAGTTTACGCTGAACCACTCAGACTCCTTGAATGCATCAAGTCGAGGTAAGTGGTTAGACTATTCAGGTATCCATGGTTTTCCAAAGACACATCTACATGATGGTCTCAAGTGTGCTTTATTCACATGAAACCATTGACTCATTATCCTGACATCGATTTCAAGCAAATCGAATGGATAGCATTTGCAGAATTCTCCTTGAGTGCCTTTTTCTATGGCCCTCGGATTGAAGTTTAGCAATTTGTCCTAATGTCTAGACTCAAAATGGTTTGGTAGAATCCCATCCAAAGAATTGAGCTCATTGCATGATCTTTACTTTCAAATTGCAACTTACTAACTTTACGTTGGAGTCATGAAGTTTTACACGCTCATGACCAAACTGCATAATTTTATTCCCCTCTATCTTTGATACGTGGAAATCTACCAACTATTTCCTATCTGTGGTAATTCGGTTACACACCGATATCATCACCACGACATACATCATTGGCTTCTCAACATATAGTTGGGATCTATGTGAGGAATAACTGTATTACCGTCAATACCTCAAGCCCCTCACATGGGGAGTTATTCAAGGCCAGTATGTTGATTCAATGAGGAATATTTCCAGGCATTAGGGGGAGAATTCAGGTACCATAAAGAATGCCAGGAAATTAGTGGAATGTTCAACACATTTCTGCCTCATATCCACGTAATCAAAGAGCTGAACCATGTGTTCAGAAGATTTGCAACATATTGCAAATAACCTGCCAGATTCATTTATTGACTATAAAGGTGTCACACAATCCTACATGCCTGAAAGAGTGGAGGTACCAACAAAATCCACTCCACTCCCCGTTCAAAGCAACAGGGGGAGATGTATGGCAGAAGTACATCAGGATTCAGCTTCTCGCAAGCAAGGATATCAAGGCCTGTGAATTAGTAAATGCAAGTCAACTTCACGTTGGCAGATACCTAATGGGTAGTATACACCCAGCGGACGGGAAACCTCCACCAACCCAGGTCATAGTGCACACAATGACCGGGATATTGGAATACCCGACTTAGCCGCATTGGGAAATCGCGAGCAGTCACCTTGGGTAACGATATTTCCATCAACTTTATATTGATATATAGATTCTGGAGAAACATATAACCGGAAGTCTACAATTGTCGACATACATTTCTCAACTAGATTGCAAAACCTTTCACATGATTCAGGTCCAAAGGCCATGGCCATGGCAAAGTGTGAACAACACTCGGACTGAACTCAAGCAAAGGGTATAATCTAGGTAGAAATGATATTGCTCAATAATGGGAAGGTATTCATAAGCAATACCTACACCAGTTTTCTTCTGGAAACAGAATTGAGAACAATGAGGTGGTGAAACAAAGAGCAAGTATTGTAGCACAAGGGTTTACGCAGATACCTAACTATTCTCCAGAGATGGAATCTCATTCCGATAACTTATATCATTGGCAGTACAAAATCATCTATCTCTGCAGTTGATAGATGTAGTGATCACATATCCATGTGGCTCACTAGATTCAGACATGTATGATTGATTTCCAATGGAATCTCAATTCTGAATCGAAATACAAAATGCAACATACATTGTGTAAAAATCAGTAAGTCACCATATGACTTATTGTTGTGGGTACAATTGGTACAACCGACTTAGTGAGTTCCTTTCCACAAGGATTACTCGTACAATGATGGTTATCCATGTCTGTCTGTCATACACAGTGATTACTCCTGCAATGACGATACATGTAATCATCTAAACGACGGAGTTTTAAATGAAGGATTTGGGTAAAACCAAGATATCGCTCATTACTACAACTTGAGCACCTTCACTCATACATTTTGGTACACTATGTTGTCTATATCCAAAATATATTGGAGAAATTCATTGTGGACAAGTCTTATACATCCATAAGTCTCATGGTGGTTCATTCTCTAGACGTAGAGAAAGATCTATTTAGACCAAGAGATGATGGAAATGAAATATTGGGACTCAAGAATATCTTTCGATATCTTCAAGGCATCAAACGTCTTGTCCTGGTTTTTCAGTTTCACAAAAATGTGAACACCGATATCATTGGATACATCGATCAGATCCCACTATATCAGATCGTAGACAAGCTTAGTGTTCCTACTAGGTGTGGTAGCCCTCTCATGAAGAGTCTTCAGATCAGACCTCATGGCTACATTCACCAACCATTATCTCAACGATAATGTTTCTTGTGTTGCCCGGATGCAAACAGGTTACATAATAAGCAATATCACTATATTGCATATCTTGCAAGTCAAATCATGCGACTGATTTTTTCAGCGGGTCTCTACCAACTTCTATGTTTTGGTATGTGACGGCTTCGAATTTTTGCAAGAATCAGGGGGAGTATCTTCCTGAATTTCTCCTGTTCAATGCATCATATTATACTCTTTTTTCCTTCATGAGTTTACTTTACAGGTTCTCATAAAGGTTTTTAATGAGGTAATATCAACATGAGATCATATGTCGTACTTTTTGTTTTCCCCATCGGGGTTTTTAGGAAAGTATATACGACATATTTATTGTTCTCTAAACTCTATGGGTTTTCTCGTATTGAGTTAAAAGAGACAATAACCATTATATGTTGCATTATTTTCTCCTTATTTTTCCCACTGGGTTTGAAGGAGTTTTAGCAACATATGGAACACCTATCTCCTCATATTTTTCCCACAGGGTTTTTGGAGGAGCTTCTCAAGATGATGATACTTACACTGACAAGCATGGATTAGGGGGAGTGTTAGGATTTAATTAATCCTATTAATCCCTACTTTTTCTAAAGGAGGCAGTTGCCTCGTGTCCCTTCGAAGACACCCCTTCGGGGGCTATATATATATGTAACCCATCATCAATGAGAACAAGGATTCACTTTTACTTCTCTGTCTCCCTCTCTCTCGTTTCTCTTTAACATCGGCAAAGATTCAATTGCGACGGGCGTGTGTTTTTCCTCCCGTTGCAACGCACGGGCAATTTTCCTAGTCTCTCCCTAATCTCTCCCATTTTCCCTAATAATAAAGATTGACTCCGTGGATTCACCGTCACAATACGCTTCTTCCCGTGATTTTACGTTTTCAATTTAAATTTAAAACATATTTGAGGTGGTACTAAATTTTGTCTCTGCAATATTATGGACTCGATTGACCACTACGAGCATGCCAAATTAACCAGCCCATGTGATACGGCCGATGGCCCAAGGAATCGGGCCCACTTATCCTGATGATCCAGACCCATGCAAAAAGTGTTGGATTGTAGAATCGAACACGCAACCTCCTATTGAGCGCATAACGCCACAACCAACCGAACCAGGTTATATTATGTGTTACTAGCTGAGTGCCCGTGCATTGCCACGGAACAATAAACTTAGACATGAGACATTGCTAAAAAAATCAAATAAATTTTCATTCATACATGTTTTGAGAATAGAGTTGTATGTGCCATACATGTATTTCTTGCAATCAATTCAAAACAAATCAAACATATATCCCTTCCATGTAGTTCTTTGGGAAGTCAATTCGCTGCATGCAAGAAAATTAGAAAGTAGGTAGTTGGCTAAGGTTTAAAATGTAGAACCGGCAAACTTGATGATCACTAGTAGAAAACGGGCCAATGGTCTAGGCCGGCCCAGCCCATTAGTCCCGGTTCAATCCAGAACCGGGACCAATGGGGGCATCGGACCCGGTTCGTGAGCCCTGGGGCCGGCCGGGCCACGTGGGCCATTGGTCCCGGTTCGTCTGGACCTATTGGTCCCGGTTGGTGGGACGAACCGGGACCAATGGGCCTCGCTCCTGGCCCAACACCATTGGTCCCGGTTGGTGGCTTGAACCGGGACCAAAGGATGCCCTTTAGTCCCGGTTTGTGCCACCAACCGGGACTAAAGGGTTGGTCCTCGTTGCGGCCAGAGTTTAGTCCCACCTCGCCAACCGAAGGGGGCTCAGACCAGTTTATAAGCCCCTCCCTCTCTGCCTTATTGAGCTCCTCTCAAAATGAAAATAGATGCCCTTATACAGGAAATTTAACCTAAATTCATACTGAATTTCTCTGAAGTTAGTAGAAATTTATTATGAATTTAGGTTGAATTTTCTCTATAAGCGCATCTATGCTCATTCCTAAGTAGTTTTTTTTATATAGTTTTTTCCTTTTTACTAAAGTAAATCACAACTATTTTTTCTTCTATTTATTTCTAAGTAGTTTTTTATATATTTTTTCTTTTCTGCTATATTTATTTTTTTCCTTTTTATTTTTGAGTTGTAATAAGTCATTAAAAATAAGCATCTATGCTCACTTTTTAGTAAAGTTAATCACAAATATTTTTTCTTCTATTTATTTTTTCTTTTTATTTCTGAGTTGTAATAAGTCATTAAAAAATAAGCATCT